>NC_056727.1:788847063-788934563 GCF_019279795.1 Protopterus annectens
CAACAGACAGACTCACAGGTTGCATCCTACATGGGCTCAAACAAGAATTAGCAAAACCACTGGGTACTCTTATCAATCATAGTCTAAGCACCAGCTTCATCCCAGCTGAATGGAAAATGTCCATGGTTATCTCCTTGCACAAAGGTGGTGCTTCCACCTACCCTGGGAACTATAGACCTATTAGCTTGACTAGCCTTATCTGCAAGACCATGAAGTGAATCATCATGGACTTTATCAACAAAGATATAGATAATCTCCAAACACTTTACCCTACTCAGTTTGGATTTGTCAAAGGGAGATCAAGCCTGTTAAACCAGGTGGACTTCTTCGAGACAGTTATCAAGACCCTGGTTGAAAGTAAATCTGTGCATACAGCCTATCTAGACTTAACCAAGGCTTTTGACACTATCTTTCACTCAGGCATCATCAAAAAACTCACTCAGCTAGGTATCAACCCTTATATCATTAGATGGGTCGCTAACTGGCTCACTGATAGAACCCATATAGTCAAAAGAGGGGAACCCACCTCCAAAATCAGACCTGTAACCAATGGTGTTCCACAGGGATCAGTCCTGGGACCTCTACTATTTTGAATCTATTTCTGCAAAGTACAAGCTAAAACTAAAGGTCTGTGGCTGACAAAGTTTGCTGATGACTGGGAGTGGTCATAGAATCTCCAAATTATGTCAACATCCTACAAGAGGGTCATACACAAACACATGATTGGTGCCAAAGTCATGGCCTTAAACTCAATGCAAAAAACATGTATATCATCCCTTTCAGTAAGTGCATTGTTCTTGCTTACTAACACATCAGTAACAACGCCCTAAGTATACACTCAGTGGTGAGAGACCTGGACACACAGGTTGACAGCAACCTTATCTTTGATCACCATGTCTCCACAGTGGTAAGAAGGGCATTATGTTTTGCTCATCTCATATGTAAGGGCATTGCATCCAGAAAAAATGAAGCTATAACCTTGCTGTACTCTTCCCTCATCAGGCCAATGATGGAGTATAATGTCCCTTTTGATATGTACCTTTCCAAGCACCTGCATCAATTGGAGAGACCACAAAGGTTCCTCACAATGAAAATTCAAGGTCTTCAGCATCTGTCCCATGCGGATTGTCTGAAATCACTGTCACTTTATTCTGTTTCATACATACTACTCACAGGTGATATAAGGCAATGTTTGATTCTGCTTTATTAGAAATGCTGCATATCCACAAGTCAAATGGTACACGAGTTACACTCTCTAAAGACCTTAACATGGTATGTGACATTAATAGAACCTGCTGGAGGGACAGATTTGTCTCCTGGAGGTTACCACAGCTTTGGAACGGACCCCCACTTCATGTCAAACAAAGCCCCTCATTGGCCCTCTTTCAAACGCAATCTGGATGATTGGATAGGTAACCATAAATTCACTCTGGGGGTTCCACCTGTGTCCCTCTTGGACTGGGGAAATTGGTACTGATCATGGAAATAAGGGTAGAAATGGCTAGGCTTGTAAGGTCCCTAGGGCCACTAGCCTAGTAACTTCCTATGATCCTGTGATCCTATGACATAATAAAGTCATAATGTTCAGGCATGAACTATATGGAAAGCCTGATAGTAGGAAGATTCACCATTATTTACATAATAGATGATAATAGTAAAGATTATTACTATTCTGGGAATCATGAAATATGGTAACAGATTATACTGGTTAAAGAATAAAACAGTAACAGTAGAGAAGGGAAGGGTGTGATGGAGGGGATAGTAAAAATTAATGTGGAAAATGTATGAGTGTAACCTCAGGGGAGTATGTGTAGAGGAAGGGAGGGTAGGGTAAGTTATTAGTGGGGATGGAAAGAGTACTGGTAAAAAAAGTTGTAAAAGTACCTCGGCTTGAGCTCATACAGGAGAAAATCCAAGTTTTGTTGAAGTGTTCTTTTATAGAGGCTTTGAAGGAGTGCAGGTAAATAGCAGTTTTGATAGTTAAAGGAAGGAAGTTCCATAGTTTTACCATACAGCAGGAGTAAAGGCTTAGGCCTGAGGTTTTTTTTAGGTTTATAAGTTGTAAAGAAATGCTTGTCTTCAGATCTGAGATGTTTATTTGGGATATAAAAACTAGCAAAACTGTTGTCTTAAATACAGAATAACTGAAAATGTAAATCAATTTAGAGGAAGGAGAAATCAAACAGTTCACATTTTCATAAGTATTTTTTTTGTCATGAATACCTGAAACAGAGTTACACGATTAGATCTTATCTTTGGCAAGACACCTGGACCATCTGTGGTGCATAGCTCTCAACCTTCCATCACCAAAATGAGGAACACTAGTCTTCATAATGTGGAACAAATGGGCAAAATGTGGAGTACATACTAATGGCTTACTAACAACTTCAACCAGAAAGGTCAGAAGATAGCTAAAATATGCTGGTTTTACTTATAAAAAAGATCTCCAAATGAATTAATTTGATTTATTTCTATTTACCATGAATATCAGTTAAAAAATTCTTATCACTGAATGTGTAACAGACACTTTCAATGTGGAACTTCGAGGAACATGAGCTTTTTAAGACTAGAAATGAGGTACGTTCCTCATAATGAGGTACACTTGAGAGGTATGGGTAAGAGTGCAGCAAGCAGCATACATTTAAAATTAGTGTGTCTGTACTCAAACAAATAATCAAACCAAAAAAAATCAGTCAGATTTTTTAAAGCACCAAATAAAGGACTGAATCTTCTTTAAACAAAATGAATTACCACGTGCTTCAGATTAGATAAATATCTTTCTCTGCACACTGTCTTCTCAGTGATAGTCTTAATAGAACTTTACAACCACTGATTATCAGACCACTGCTCATAGAAAATGTGACCAATTGGCTTTCAGGTTTTACTTCCTCTGAGGCCCTTAGCCCTTGCAACAAAACAATCTTATCATGGAATGCCTTGTTGTCACTTTTAATAGCAAATGATTGTATGCAAAAATATCTTATTTATTTCATCTTATTTACAGGGTAGTGTTTTGTTAAGCTAGCAGCTGTTTTTTTTTCAGATGATATTTGAAAAAGAGTAATAGAAACACAGAGGGGGTTAGACACTGAGAGAGAGTATATAGATCAAATGTTCAAAAATAAGAGTAGATTGCAAAGGTGAGTGATGGAAGAATAGCAGATAATATAACACGCAGTTCATAGGAGACTTATATAGTTAACATTTGGGCTCTTAAAGACAGAGTTGGCTAACTTCACGGCATCCATGCAAATAGAGAATAGTTGGGTGACTGCAGAATCATACACCAATGCACTGTGTGAACACATACACAAATGCATGGATCTCACCATACTCAATAGAATCAAGATGCTCTCCTCCAAAAAAAAAGGAAGTCAATCTGGTGGTCCCCTGCCATAAATAAACTCTACAACAGAAGGAGGAAACTGATGCAGAATAAGGTGAAGTCCCAAGACTGGAAAAACTCCCTTATCAGCCTCAACAAAAAGTTGAGATCCCTCATCAAATCCACTAAAACTAGCTATGAAAACAGAATTGCAGCAGATAGTAAAGACAACCACAAGGCCTTCTATATTTATGTAAAGAATCTCCATGGCAATACCCAGATTTGCTCTGAGTTACTGCATAATGGTACCTCCTATACCGAGCCAACAGATATTGCCAGTATACTGGCCAACAGATTCAGTGCCAACTTTACCCCTCTCCCCCCAAAGGGCCAATCACAATACCAGTAGATTGCCAGGCACCTAGTATTACTGCTGCACAGGTTAAAACAGCATTGTCCAAGGCTAAGAATACAGCTTTTATGGGACCTGACAATATCCCTGGTTGTGTTCTACATGAACTACAGAGTGAACTGGTACCTCACCTGCGTGCCCTGTTCAATCACAGCCTTAACTTAGGCTTTGTCCCTACCAAATGGTGCACTGCTACAGTCATCCCTCTTCACAAAGGAGGAGTGACTACAGACCCTGGGAACTATCGCCCCTTTAGCCTGATGAGTCTGATATGAGAAGCTATGGAACACATCATCATGGACCTAATAAACAAGGATATAGGGAATCTCCAGACTCTGGATCCCACACAGTTTGGTTTTGTGAAGTGTAGATCATGTCTGCTCAACTTGGTTGACTTCTTTGAGTCGGTCACCAGAGGTGTGGATGAAGGCAAGGTGGTTCATACAGCCTACCTTGATCTAGCCAAGGCTTTTGGCACCATACCCCACTCAGAAATCATAGAAAAACTCACTAAGCTTGGCATCAACCACTATATCACTAGGTGGGTTGCAAACTGGCTCACAGATAGAACGCACAGTGTGAAAGTAGCTGACTCCAAGTCAGACTGCCGAATAGTCACGACTGGAGTCTCACAGGGTTTGGTCCTGGGTCCTCTCTGGTTTGGTATCTACTTCTCTGGAGTCCAGGCCAACACAAAGGGACTCTGGCTGACAAAGTTTGGAAACAATTGCAAGTTGGGAGCTATTATTAACTCCCCAAGTGATGTTGACATCCTACAGAATGGCCTCACTGAAACCAGCGACTGGTATCAGAACCATGGCATTAAGCTCAATGCCAAAAAATGTGTCATTATCCCCTCTGGGAAAAACCCAGTTCACATAAATTACCACATTGATGGTAGTCCACTGAACACAGAAGGCATTATAAGAGATCCAGGAACACAGGTTGACAGCAACCTCTCTTTTCATCACCACATTGCCACTGTGGTCAGAAAGTTCTTCTATGTGGCACATCTCATTACTAAGGGGTTTGCATCCAGGAAGAAAGAGGTCATTGTCTCCCTCTACTCTTCCCTCATTAGGCCAATCATCGAGTACAATGCTCCATTTGGCATGTACCTCACTAGACACCTGCAACAACTGGAGAGGCTGCAAAAGTACCTCACAAAGAGGATCCTAGACCTTAAACACTTGTCCTATATGGACAGACTCAAAAAACTCCAACTATTCTCTGTCTCATATTGCCTACTTAGAGGCGATCTCTCCTTGACTTACAAAGCCATGTCTGACCCAGCTCTGTTAGAAATGCTACATCTAAAGAAATCCCAATCCCTCTGCACCACAACCTCATTACCACAATTAACAGAACATGCTGGAGGGACAGGTTCATAACCCAGAGACTGCCCATGCTGTAAAACAGACTTCCCTTACATGTCAAGCAGAGCACCTCACTGACCCTCTTCAGGAGAAATCTTGATAAGTGCCAGGGTAATCCTATGACTAGGCTTGTAAAGGCCCTAGAGCCATTAGCCTAGTGCACACCTATGGACATAAGATGTTACAATTTGAATAATATAGTGCATTCACAAGACTAAATAAGCATAACTGTCTTGGCCTTTAAAATGAAAACTAAAGTCCATATACTATAAATATGTCATCACTATTATAACATTGTGCTGGGACTACTTCAGAGACACACAAACAGAAAGCTAACAGAGCTTCCATCTGTCTTTCCATGCATACCTCTCAACTGTACACATTTTTGCAGAATGTCCAGATTTTTCCTTATAGTTTTGGCCCATTTATCATAAAATTGTGTTTTTCTGGCAAATTATTGACAAGTCATTAAAGATTGAAGACAGAAGGTAATGACAGACATTTGAGTTTCAGAGTTCATACCCTTTAAAAATTTCATGCTAAAGCAAAACCTGTTATTCTATCAACTTTCTAAGTTTGTAAGAGCAATACTTAAAAATTGTCCCTATATTTGGACATTTGTCCCCCATTATTTATAGTGATTTTCTTTCTTATTCCTTGACCATCCTATCTGACCTCTACCCATCTTTTTTTATTGTGTCTAGTTAGGCTATTTTTTTTTTGACATTTCTTGAATCATATCTTCCATTGTCTACTTGTTATGGGAAGAAGCACCACGAATGACCTCAAATTTGGTAATGCGTAAGATCTTCTGTGCAAGGAAAAGTTTGTAAAAATTCATGAATAACAAATATCTCCTTTATTTAGACTAGGATGGCTTTCTGTTACTTACCTTCCTTGTCTGTGGCCGTGCAAAATACTGTGCCATTTGCTAACACCTTACACAAGTGGATATGATCTATTTTAAGCTGTTGCTTGCTCCCTATCCTATGTTGTGGTCAGTGATAGCTACACAGTGGCAGTCTTCACCAGCAGGCATGTTATTACTTCTTAGCTAACCATTGTGACTCAGTCCATGCAAACAGTATTGCATAACAATAAAACTCAAGTGCTTAAGCCCTTAATTCCACTAAGCCAGTTAGGTTATTGATATTGCAAATTACTATGCAGGGTCTCTTTTAATTTGTGTAGGAGTTTAAGGTACGGGTTCAAAAAGGTGCAGACCAAATGAAGGGAGATAACTAAGACAAACCACATTTCCATATTTCTGGAGCTACTAGGAATAGACGTTAGATACAGTATCTATTCGGGTTTACTACATGTACCAGAAACACTCTCATTTCCCTGCCACATGCTCTAATTGACAAGTGCTCTAACTCCCACCTGCCCGATTCCCCAGCAGCACTATTGCTAAGCTAACTATCTGTCCCAGAACCCAGACCTTAACCCTAAAACACCCCCAAAATCAAAAATCCCTGCACCTCACTAACCCTAACTCTGAGCCAACTCTCAATTGCTCCTTAAACCTAAAATTCCCCTCCCTAACCCTAACCTAGTGCCAACTCCTGATCACTGCCTAAACCTAAAATCCCTCTCCCCTCCCTAAACCTAAAGCCCCCCTCCCATTTCCCTTCCTGACTAATAGCTTTAGTGCCATTAAGGCTGCAAATGTGGCATGGCTTGGCAATTTCAAATGTATTAAAGTTTTCGGTATCTTTTTCTTTAATCACAACATTATCTATAACCCATCCATCTTATGTATTTGCTGTGTCTACCTACAGAAAGCATATATTGGTTAGTTGTAATCTTCATAATTACCCCATTCCCATTAGATAATCTCCACAACTCCTTTCCCTACTCTTCTTTACTCCACCTTGCTTTTGTCATTCCTTCCTACTGCATTGTGATATCTAATTTTATTTCAGCTCATCGTTAATTTAACAAATAGTAGGAATGACTATATATTATTTATGATATGTGTGTGCATTGTAGATGCACCCAGTAAATGTTATAATGTCTAGGTGTGTAAGTGCTACCTTTCAGGTGTTAGTATTTTTCTATTTTAGCGTTGCACCTGTACTTGAGCTATTAAAATTCTGTTATCTGCATGGCTTTTTATGTACTTCGTCATCATGCTTTGGTTTTATACTTGTGCAGTGACCTGTCTCACTGACCACTAGAGATTTTCACTTGGCCCTTTGTATGTGGTATGTAACAGTCACTGTTCATATCTACAAGTGCTTCAACAACAGACATGTTACATTTTTGTTGTTATCCATTTGCTACAGACTGTTTGTGTGGAGCTTTTCTCCACAGCTCTCTAGTTTAAATAGATGTGAACTAGCTGCATAACCAAGCTATCAAAGTAAAAACTATGGAAACAAAAGTATAAATGAATTCTGTGTGTTATACAGCTCATATTTCCAGGGCATGGTGCGTTGTGGTTTATAAAACCCTTGGGATACATAGCAACCTACTACTTTTAAGGTCCACACAATCTCAATGGATGGCTGGTAAACTTTGTGATTTGCCCTGTTAATAGCACTGCTTAATATTATATGATTATACACCATTTTCCCTGTGATGACCCTCCACTGGACCACTAATCAAGGAGCTTCAATCCTTTCCACTGGCACCAGTGGGGGATGTACACTGTGAGGATGACAAGTACACACACAATATTTCCTAATGCACCTCTCTGCATCAAGTGTAATTTCCCTTAAGAGCACACAGAGACCACAGTCAGTCTGGGCCTGGTTTCTCCCTCTTTTTCCAGATCTCCAGTAAGACTACCACTGGCACAGCTATAGAGCTGAGTCCTTAACCAGGGTTCCAAACCTAGTCTTCCAGCACCCTCTCTGTCCAACCAGTGCTTTATGTCCCTGCCCAAGTAGCTGACACACACACTCTTGGAGATTTGTTTTACACACACACACACACACACACACACACACACACACACACACACACACACACACACACACACACACACACGTGTGCACGCACACCTGAGAAAGGCTGACACGTTTACTAGCTATGCCCCCTTCTGCCCAGACTATAAGGTAGTTTTTGCTGTCACCAGAACCCCTTATAAGCTACTTTAAGGCCCTTAACAAAGGTTGTCCAATGTTACCATGTAATATTAATATTAACACAAATGGTAGTTTGACCAAGAGCAAGGCTATTCAGAGTGGCCCTCACAATGTCACCAAAAATACGTAAGTATTCTCAAAACCTAAATACACAGATCAGCCACAATGAAAGGTTTAAATATATTGAATAATAAACAATAAAAGAACAAGACAGTTCTAAATATATATTCACAGTGACATCAGAGTTCAAAACCACTGAACTATTTAAAACAACATTGTAGGACAATCTCAAATAAATAAAGAAAAATATATAAACTAAGCTTCACTATATTCCTGACTGAATCTAAGAGAATTAAACTATAATCTAAGAACTTACTAATAAAATAAAAATAAAAATACCCTCTCTCTTTAGTACCTAACACTCACTTCCCCCTCTACCGTCTACATGTAACTCCCCATCCTAGCTCTCACTCTTCCCCTGTCTTTATACAGCTACCTCCCTCGCATAGCTACCTGCAATTACAGACTTGTCCACTAGGTGGCACCCTTCTACCAATCTCATCTCACTCTTATCCTCCTGTGTCTATATTACTTACCTTATTTTCTGTAGTCCCAGACCTGCTTTTTAGCTCCTCCAACTACACCCTATACTATACTATCTACTACTACCATTTCTAGGTTCTCTCATCACTGTTCTTACCCACTTCTGACTTAGCAAATTTACTTTCTGTAGCCTGTACTGCTGATTGTTTCTTCTACAGCTGCTTCTTTACCTGTTTCTACCCACTCCGTTCACCCTGCGGGCTCTATCCGCTCCTCTCCCTACCCCCAATTCCCACCCAGCCCCCAGGGGCCTACACTTATACTTACTAGCCACACCCCTTCCTCCTCCCAGTACTCTAAGTAAAGATTTTATTTACTCATCTACTTCCACTCCTTCCTTCTCAAACCTCTCCCCTTAATCTCCACCCACACCCCTCCCCACCCCTCATCCACACCTACTATACTTCCATACCTACGAGTAACACAATTACTAACTCACCCATTTAAATGGATAAACTACACTCTACTGCTCATTTCCAACTACTTCTTATGCTTATACTACTTCCACCTCTCACTTTTGCCTTCATACTCTACTCCTATGAAACTGCATTACTTCCATACTTTCACCACCCTAATAAACAAACCAGCTCCCTGTATCTACCCATCCTCTTTAACCATGCCAACATAACAACTACTCCCAGTTACCTACTAGCAAATTATCACAGAATACACCACATTAGATATAACAACCTGAAGCCCAGGAGATCCCTACTCACTAATAGCAAACTCCCTAGTCCATACTATCTCAAACAACTCCACTTATTAAAAGATGGAGACATTCATCCAAACCCAGGCCCAATAACAACCCCAATCTCTCTCCCCAACCCCAACCAATCCACTAATTTTTCCATCACTAGACAATCTAATTCACTCCTTGTAGCTCATCTTAATATTTGAAGCATTAACAACAAAATAGCTCAACTCCATGCCCTTTTAGAGGTCTACTCCTTCGACATTCTTTGTTTAACAGAAACCTGGCTAAAACCTGCAACCAGACAATGAAGTCATCCCACCGGGGTATAATATTCTAAGACTCGACCGTGTAGCCAAAAAGGGCGGGGTTGCTATTCTATTTAAATCAGGATTACAATTAACCACTTATGACACTAAACCACCACCTAATACCAATGCAGAAATGCTCATATCCAGACTTGAACTTAATGCCAAAGCCATCTACATTATTTGTTTCTATCTAACCCCCCAGTAACAACAATACCACCATGGAAAATATCCTATGCTGGTTATCTCAATACCTGCCCCAAGAAACTATAATCCTTGGTGATATAAACATTGATTGGAATTGCTGTAGCAGCAGCCACCCTACCACCCACATTAACCTTTATGGTTTCTCCCAAACCATCACCTCCCCCACCAGGATAAACAAACACAATAAGAAAGAAAGCGCATTAGACTGGATTCTGATAAACAACCATTCTCAAATATATGAATCTGGAACCCTTCCTGATGACATAAGTGACCACTCACTTACCTATATCATCAGGCATAAATCCTATTCTCCCATTCCTACCACTATCAGGAATATCAGATACAGAAATAACTTCAACCCTGATCTCTTCCAAAAGGAACTTAGAGCATGCAATTGGTCTCCCTTAAATTACCTCCCTCTAGAAGAAGTGGTTCAGTACATTAATTCAAACTTTTTAGCCATTCTTGATCACCATACCCCAACCTGTACAATCAGATTCAAGACCAAATCTGCCCCTTGGCTTTCTAAAGAAACCAAACATGGGTGATTTCAACTACCTTGTCATTAACTGGGAAAACTATTTGTGCACCAACACCTTTGCCCAACGATTCTTGGAATTCATAAATTCCAATGCCCTGGATCAACTACTCCATAGTCCCACCAGGGGCTCCAATATCCTAGACCTGGTCATTACCAACATGGGAAATTGATTATCCACACCTATGGTCACCCCCTCGTTGGTCAGGTCAGACCATAAGCTAATCACCCTTAACATCCACATCCCACCCCCACCCCCCAGCAAGGAAACCTCCATAAAAAACTTCTCCAAGGCTAACTTCATGCTACTCAAGTCAGAAGTTACAGACTTCATGACACCCATGCAGACGGTAACTGAAAGTTCGACTGCTGAATCCTACACTAAGGCACTGTATGAGCACATCCACTCATGCATGAATTGTGCCATCCCAAATAAAACCAAGATGCTCTCCTCCAAAAAAAGGAAGCCAATCTGGTGGTCCCATGCCATAAACAAACTTTTCAACAAAAGGAAAAAACTGTTACAGAAAAGAGGAAAATCTCAGGATGCAAAAAACTCTCTTACCAGCCTCAGTAAGAAGCTGAGATCCCTAATAAAATCCTCCAAAGCTAGTTACAAAAATAAAATTGTCAAAGATTCCAAAGACAACCACAAGGCATTCTATAACTATGTCAAGAATCTAAATGGCAATGCTCAGATCTGCTCTGAGCTACAACAGAATGGCATTACATATACTGATCCCAAGGATATTGTCAATATCCTGGCAGATTGATTCAGTGGCAACTTCACCTCCCTCTCACCCCATAAATGGCCCATCTCAAAACTGGAAGATTGCCAAATTCCAGTAATAACGGCCACACAGGTGAAAAACGCACTCTCCAAAGCTATGAATACAGCATCCATGGGACCAGATGACATCCCGGGCTGTGTGCTACATGAGCTACAAAATGAACTGGTGCCTCACCTAAGTGTCATGTTTAATCATACCCTCACCTCAGGCTTTGTGCCCACTGAGTGGTGCACAGCTACAGTTATCCCATTCCATAAGGGGGATCCACCTTGGATCCCAGGAACTACTGCCCCATCAGTCTGATGAGCTTGATCTGCAAGGCCATGGAACGTATTATCATGGAACTTATAAACAAAGACATTGGCAACCTTAAAACACTGGACCCCACCTGGTTTGGGTTCGTGAAGGGCTGATCTTGTCTCCTGAACCTTACTGACTTCTTCAAACCAGTCTCCAGAGCCATGGACGAGGGTAAGGCAGTCCACACAGCCTATCTGGACCTCGTCAAGGCCTTCGACACCATCCCCCACTCTGGAATCATAGATAAACTTACTAAGCTGGGCATTAATCCCTACGTCACTCAATGGGTTGCCAACTGGTTTACGGACAGAACCCACACTGTAAAAGTAGCTGACTCCAAATCCAGCTCCAGACAAGTGACAAGTGGAGTACCTCAGGGTTCAGTCCTGGGACCTCTCTTGTTTGGCATCTACTTCTCTGAAGAACAGGCTAACATTAAGGGACTCTGGCTAACAAAGTTTGCAGATGACTGCAAACTGGGAGCCATTATTGAATCCCCAAATGATGTGGATATTCTACAAAAGGGCCTTACAGAAACAGATGCTTGGTGCCAGAGCCATGGACTCAAGCTCAATGCCAAGAAATGTATAGTTATCCCCTTTGGGAAAAAAACATGTACCCATGAATTATCACATAGGTGGCAGTACACTAAACACTGAAAGTGTGATAAGAGACTTAGGGACACAGATGGACAGTGGTCTCAGCTTCAATAACCACATTGTCACAACAGTCAGGAAATCCTTCTATGTGGCACACCTCATCACAAAGGGCTTTTCATCTAGAAAAAAGGAGATCATTATCCCACTGTACTCATCCCTCATTAGACCCATTATAGAATACAGCGCCCCATTTGGTATGTACCTCTCAAGACATCTGCAACAACTGGATGGACCACAAAAATACCTCACTAAAAGAATCACAGGTCTATAGCAGATGCCCTATGCTGACCGCCTTAAAAAACTCCAGCTATACTCTGTTGCATATTGTCTACTCCGAGGCAATCTTTGCTTAACATACAAGGCCATGTCAAACCCAGAGCTGTTGGACATGCTACACTTAAAGAAATCCCAATCCCTCAGAGCCACACACTCCAGGGATCTAAATCTTGTTATCACAATAAACAAAACATGCTGGAGGGATAGGTTCCTGACCCAGAGACTCCCCAGACGCTGGAATAGACTGCCCATACATGTCAAGCAGAGCGCTTCTTTGGCCCTCTTCAAAAGGAGCCTTGATGATTGGATGGGAGAAAGGAAATTCACCCCAGGGATCACGCCAGTCGCCCTGCAGGACAGGGGTCCAGGGAAGTAAATAGTGTGGGAAGAAATAGCCAGGGTATTGTTATGGCTGTGCTTGTACTGGCCCTAGGGCTGATAGCCTAGTACCAACCTATAAAATCCATCTCAGAAATAAATACTGGGCAAAATGGAGAATGAATAAAAATCCTGTTGACCAACAAAATTTCAGAGAGCTAAGAAATAACACTAAAAAAGTTATACTATCAGATAAAAAAACTAACACCTTGAATTTCAGAAGGCTAACCATAATAACCAACAAAAGTTCCCAGCAAGCATCAACCAATTACTACATCCAGGTCAATCCAGTACACCAAACCCACAAAATACTGACCATGAAAATCCCATGTATACTGCCAATACCTTCAATTCCTTTTTTACTGATGATATCCAAACACTAGCCAGTTAGCTATCATCTAATAATGTTACTTTACCTACCTATAACAAAACTTCACCCCCACCATTTCTTCTCCAACCAGTCCCAACAACCCATATTCTTGCCCTAATCCAAAAACTGAAACCATGCTCTCCTTCAGTAGACCAAATACCTGCTGAATACCTACAGAAATCTGCCAAATCGATTGCTTACCCCATCTCCATTCTTATCAATAGATCTATTAGTGAAGGCCACATCCCTAGTATCTGGAAAGTCTCCCATATTATCCCCCTTCACAAAGGTGGCAACTCCTCCAAATTCTCCAACTATCGTCCCATAGCTCTTCTTTCTCCTTTGGCAAAGATCATGGAGAAATGCATACATAGGCAATTGCTAGACCACCCAATCCACAATAACTTGCTCTCTAGCTGTCAACATGGTTTCAGACCTTCCCATAGCACTACCACTGCCCTCCTTTCCTTTACAGATGGTATTAACAAAAACCGTAACTGCAATTTGCTCTCCACAGCACTATTTATCAATCTGTCCAAAGCATTCAATATGGTAAATCATCAAATTCTGATAGATTTCCTCAAATCCCTGTCCTTACATGCACTCTCTATCAAATGGTTCCAATCCTACTTAAATAAATGACAACAGGCTGTACTTTGGCACAACACTCTATCTAAACACCTACCAGTTAACCTCGGTGTACCTCAGGGGTCCATATGAGGACTTCTCTTTTTCTCCATATTCATCAATGACCTTCTTCAAGCAATTCCCCAAACTACTTGCATGCAATATGCTGATGACTCTACACTTGTATGCTCCGCTAAAGTCACCTCTGACCTTCACTCCCTTACCCAAAATATCTTTAACACTGTGGAACAATGGTTCACTCATAAGTCCTCCCCCATAGATTTTTCTGTTTCTTCCACTAGTGGCACCATTATATCACCCAACCTAACTACCAAGCTACTTGGTGTCACCATTGACAACAATCTTTCCTTTGACATACACATCAACAACACTATTAAATCTGTCAACAAATAACTTGGCTCTCTTTACAGAATAAAGCCCTTCCTATCACCTACAGCTAGAACTACTATTGCACATACTCATCTAATCTCTACACTCCTCTATGCCTCTACCATTTTCACCAATCTGTCCAAGAACAACCTCAGTAAATTGGAAAGCTCCTACAATATTATAGCCAGATTTGCTACTGGTAACCCATTTAAAACTCACCACTGCTTTAATTTAAAGCAGCTTTAATTTAAAGCAGCTTGAATGGTTGGAACTACAGAATCTGATCAAGTACCACCAACTAATCATTGCCCATAAAACTCTTTACCAACCTTCCAATACTCCTAGTCTCTCCACCATCAACACAACCTGTAATAATCTGAAGTCCTTACGTTCATCTCAGAAACTTCTAGTTAAAACATCTAAATCTGACAACAGGGCTGGGGATTATCTCTTCTCCAATACTGTGGGAAAATTCTGGAATCTCCTACTCTGTGACCTTTCCTCACTTTCCTTTTTATCACTCTTCAGAAAGAGACTGAAACTTTTCCACAAATCACACTGGTCATGCCCCTGTACTAAACCTGCCTATCTACTCTACCCGAACATGCTCTGCCTTCCCTTTTCTTTTTATTAATTTTCTGTCATCCTTATTAACAATATATGACTTCTACGCTCTGTATCTCATTATTTCCTTCCCTCTCTCACTTATTTGTAAGAAAAAAAATGTTAACATTATTACTACTACTGATCATTAAGCTGCCTCTTACATTGTGTACTGTACTGGATATGGCATCAGCCTGTATACCACCTTGTTTCTTTGCCATTAAGTTATGTACTTTACTTGCACACTGAACTAGCCTGTATGCCTCCTTTTTGCATTAAGGAATGTACCTACATGTTATTTTGAAACTGCAGTTTACATTGTATTGATGTCTGTCCTCTTCAAATGATTTCTTATTAAGCTGATTTGTCAGTGTATATATTACTGCAATTTCTTTTTTTCTTATATTTGTTTGCAATTTTTATGTTACCTGTATGTCTTGGAGCTTATCTCCTCGGGCCTCTACTGAAAATGGACATATATCCAGTTAGACTAGCCCGGTCAACAAATGTAAAATAAATAAATAATAGATCAAGGCAGATGTGATAAATGGATCTTCTAGTTGTTGTCAGGTCCAAGACAGAATGCAGAATGCAGAATGCCCTGTATCACTAAGAGACTTCTCAAATTAACATCTCAAATATTACTGCTGGGATATCTTGCAGAATGACATAATTTCTTGTCATCTGACTGACTCTTAGTTCCCAGACAAACCGACCATTGATGAAGCTACCAGTATTTAGCATCTACCTGTAAAAATATACAAACAAGGATTTCTCCTCAGATCTCTGGCTGATGCTAGAAGTCATAAAACAATTGCATTCCTTCATGCTTTCAATACTAGTAATTAATTCACCCTAAAGACAATATAGAAAGTTTCCTAGTACAGATATTGTGTCTCTTGCTGCACTGAAAACTGAAAGATACCATATTTTATGGCCTAGCCATAAAGTAATTTAATTTCAGTTGTTTTTCCTAAAATTTACTAGACTGATGTTAACCTCTTGTATACCAGGTTCCACTGTTAAAATATATACATTTAAACAGTTACAACAGTGCAGGTACACTTCTGTTCTTTTCTGGTAGGGCACACTGAGGATCCATTTTAAACACAAGCCTTTTGCAAACACTCTGCTCAACACACACATGTACAAGCAGTTTGATATACACAACATATAGTTCTAATACATTTGTAACACAAGCATCTTACAAAAATCATTTTGATATTCACCAATGACATAGAATTATTTATAAAATTCCAGGTAGCTGGGGTGGCAGGACCTCCTTTCGTCACACTCCCTATTTGAATTAAACAATAATCTGCACTTGTAAAAAACAGTCAAACAAACTGGCTTATGCATTTTTTCTGTCTCATCTCTTGCCTTTCTTGCATTCCTCTGTCAGAAAACCTGTAGCGGGATGTAGTTTCAGATATAGTAGAAAATGTAGTCAGTTTCTGCAACAACTACTGATTTCCAATGCACTCTGGAACTGTATTTCTAGCAAAAAAAAAAAAACATAAGCTATAGTTAGATTGTCATTATTTACAGTATAAAAGCTAGCAAACCCTAAGACAAGCTACTTTGCTGCAATATAGAAATGAAGTAAATAGCATAGCATTCAAAGACAGGAAAAGAAAAGCAAGGGTGATGACATGAAAGCCACGATGAATCCTGTTAAATATAGTACACCATGCAGTTAAAGGGTAGACATAAAATTTAAAGCACAAAATCAGTTAATCTCCTGAGGCAGACTATGAGCAGGAAATCCAGTTAGTGTAAGAGAATCAAATGAAGCTCATGATGACCTGCTTAAATCGTCTGGCATAATTTCACTTGCTGCCACTATCTCTGTACAATATCTTGATATAGTTAGCGGGTAGCTGCTTCATTAATTAACTTACAAATGCTGACTTGAGGCTTGCAAAAGGATTTGTGTGTAAAATAAAACACTAGTGATATTGTTGGACTAGGGCATGCTGCATAGCATATAACAACCACTGTGTGTCATTCTCTCTTTATACATTTTGCAATTTTTTTAAAAACAGAAACATCTTTATTGAATTATCACTTATGACGTAGGCCATTATACATTTATATAAATGAAAACAAACCATACTGACATATTTTCAGCCCAAGACGATTCCCTGGCATCATGCCGCCCAAAGTTAGCTCCCTAGCAATGCTAGTGCTAACATTACACATCACTTATAATCTTCTATACAATCATTGCAAGTTAACCATATCTCATTGAATTACTGCCTTCCCTTAAACCTCATTCCTCTTCCAAAACATTATATTTTATATTGTTCCACAATTTTCATTTTTTTCTATGCAATTTGCTCCCACCCTTTTCTAAAGATCCCACTTCTGTTTCTTTTATCACTGTTACTATATTCACTACTTCTAGTATGGTTGGTTTAGATTTTCATTTCCACTTTCTAGTAAGTGCTTTTTTGACACCCACCATAATTAAAATCTGCAAGGCCTTACTATATCTAGGCAAGTTTGATTCTGTAACACAGCACAAAAAAATTTCCTTGGTTTCACCAATTTGCTTACCCAGTATTTCTGGCAGACTAGTCTGCAGGGAATTTTTAAAGTGTGACAATTATTTACACTCATAAAATGTGTTCTCAGTTACCTCTTTCTTCTGCTTGACACCTCCAACATTTGCAATCTATATGAGGAAAAAATTATTTGCTAGGAGTATAAAAATACATATGCAAACACTTGCAAGCAAAGATCCTAAATCTTCTAGACTTTGTTGCATATTTGGGAATCACACATATATCCTTCCATTATTTCTTTCTGAATTGCTTATCCAGTCTCTCTTCCAAATCCTTTCTAACCTCCTCTGATTGACTTCTATAGTTATCATGCAATATTTGATATGCCCTACTAATTATCCCTTTTTAACAGCAGCATCTGTTCTAGATTCTACTAAAACTCTACCAGTGCTGATCCTTCACTTAGGTTCCACCTATTCCTTTATTTTTGCCTTTACTCTCCAATATCAGTCCTTGATAGGGAAAACAATCTCAAGCCTGCTGTCCAAATAAATTCCTGGCCTCTTCCCATTCTATTACCTTTCCCTCTCTAATTGTTTGCTGTCAATATCATGGTCTCTTTGCTAGTTTTCCCCTTGTAGATTCCAGCCTTCTCTTTCCTATTCTCTGTACCAATAATTGCAGTCATCTCTATCAGCAGAATCTCCTTTCTCCATTCCTGTCTTGACTTAGTTCTTAGAATACTTTCTGCTACTTTAATATAATATTTTGCATGGTTGTTATTCTCCTTAAAGATCATCATCCAAAATTCCAGTCTGTGTGTATTTCTTGAGCTCTTCCCCACTCGTTTCATTATCATCCCTTTCTGCTTTGTATTGTAGCTTTCTGCTTGTGCTATGTATAGGAGCATTAACTGTGTAGCTACTGGATGAAATACCCCACCAAATCACATAATCTTGAACCACCTTGTTCTAATAGAAGGATCATCTTATTTCAGTTTCCCTCTTTCCCCCCCAGACAAAATCTTTTAACTCTTTATTAATTGCTATCCACAACTTCCCCTCTGGTTGATAAAAAATATGCCTGACCTATGTATAAATCTAATGGGACTAAAACATTTTCACTCCTTGTATCTTGCTATCCATATCCGTAAAATATAGATTCCAATTTCTCAGTTTTTGTATTATTTTTTTTTATTTAGTCTCTTCCCACATATCCTTAGTGGCCATAACAGAATCTTTTTTAGTCCATAATCCTAAGTATTTAATTTTATTATTGCATCATAAATATGGGTATTGCTGAGAAAATTCAGGTGTGGGTAAATAGTTTGCAGCTATTTTCTTTGCTTTATCATCATTAACTTTGTATACCAAAAAAGACTAGATACTTTCTCAGAATGTTCCAAAACACTGGAATGTCATTTTCTGGTTTTATCAGGTGCAAAATAATATCATCTGCAAATAAAGCCAACTTTTCTTGGTTACCATACTAATTATATCCTTGAATTTCTGAGTCACTTATTTTCTTTGCCAGTAGTTATAAATATAACACAAATAACAATGGGGAAAGGGGATACTCCTGTCTGGTTCTTCAGCTCAAACAAAACTTATCAGAGGAACCCTACACACACTTTAAGTTTCACTTCTGATCTCACATTTATCATCCTCATCAACCTTATTATTTTATCAGGGAATGCAAATGCTTCCATTGCCCTACTCTTAAAATACCAGTTTACTCTGTTGAATGTTTCTCTGCAACAAGATCTAACAACAAACATGGCATTTTCTTACATTCTGCTCCCCTCTGGATCATCATTGTTCTATTAATGTTGTCAAATGTTTGCATCCCCCCCCCCACACACACACACACACATATTCAAACCACATTGATCCATATTTTTTTTTATTTATTTTATGTATTTGCAGTTTGTTAACTGGGACAGTCCATTGGGCCAAGATGAGCCCTTTTTCAATTGAGGCTCGAGGAGAAAAGCTTCACGTATAGACATATAAAACAAAACAAAAGTTAACAAAAATCAAAATGAATTAATACAGAATTAATGCAAAGTAATTATATGAGCAGGATCATCAGAAGTTAGTTCAAAGTATTACACAACTCCAAATATATTGCACTACTCTAATATTAACAAAAATCAAGTTGGTGTAGCGTTAGTAGTATCAGTGCAACTTTATAGAACAACATAATAATCGGTTCTGAAAAACCTGGGATGATGAGAATTAAAATTTTGGGTGGATTACAAATACCTACAATGTGAGGCATAAAAGGGAGTAAAAATCGTGAGAGAAGTAAAGGAGGAAAAAAAAGTCTTGCATTAAATAGAGTTATGGAAGAGAAAGGTTAGGGGGAGTGGGGGTAGTGAGGGTAGATGGGAGGAGGTTAGAAGGGGTGAGAGCAGGAGCATTCCCAAGTGGAAGAGAGATGGGAGTGGAGTAAAGACTTGAAAGAGGAGAGGTTCTTGGTGGTTTGGATATGGGAAGGAAGTGAATTCCATTTACGTGCTAGAGAAAATGACAGTATAAGTTGCCCAGGAGTGTGTAAGGGTTTGTACACTTCAAGTAGATTCTGATATTTGGACCTAAGGGATCGGTCAGGGAGAAGCATAGTAAAAATGGAGGAGCAGGAGGGGCATTGCAATGGCTTAAAGCTTGTGAGCAGTAGACAGCTGAATGTAAAGCCGATAGTTGGGGAGTTTCAGCCAGTTCAAGGACTGTAAGGCGATGCAATGATGGAAGGAGGATTTGGAAATGGTGGCAAACTTGGTGATTTTATTGTAACAGGATGACAGTTTAGCATTAAGGGTGGTTGTAGATTGGTAAGGAGAGGGGCACCATACATGAGGGATGGAAGTAGGTAGGTGTTAGAGTTGATAAGCATGGATCAAGGGGTAAGGAAGCGATTATGACGATAAAGCATTCCGAGCTTCTGGTGGGTTTTCTTGATGTTGGTTTGGAGGTGAATGTCAAACTTTAGATGTTCATTGATGTGAACACCCAGAAGGTTAGTGTAGGGAACTATTTCAATAGGAGTCATGTTTTGACTTACTATAGAGAAGGAGTTTTTATCTATTTTGGCATTCTTACATGGGATAAAGATCATATATTTGGTTAATCATGGGTTATATTAATTCTGGCATCAGTTTTTCAATTCTTTTAGCCATTATAGACATAAACACTTTATAATATTGGCTTAGAATAGAAATGGGCCTATATGAAGCTGAGTCTGATGGGTCTTCATCATCTTTAGATATTACAGCCACTACAGCTTTCTTTCGGGATGTTGGTGCTTCTCTTCCTTTTAAAATACTGTTAAACAAAATCTTGCAGATCTTTATTAGTTACTTCCCGCCTAGCTTCCAAACCTCCACAGGAATACCATCTATTCCTGGAAACATTCCTATAGATTGGTTATACATCCTCATTTTTATCATAGTTCCTCCTATCCTAACTGTTAGCAATTGCACCTCATCTATTTCTAACCTTGGCATATTAAATTATTCCATAAACACTTTAATTTGAACTTTTTCTTGATTTCCACACTTTTCCACTTTATACAGATTTTCATAAAATTTCCAAAATATTTATAATACTTCTACAGGATCGCTGTTTGTTTTCCTTGTTATAGGCTTCCTTAACTTGGCAACATTCTACTTTCTGTTGCCTGAGTCATTATGCTAAAAGCTTTTGTGCTCTAGAGTTATTATATTAGAAAAAAAACAGTTACTTAATAGCAATCTTTCTAAATTCATGCATATTATTGAGGTAGTCCCTTATTTTCTCTTTAGCACTTTGCAGTTGCACCTTGCTTTGTGAGATTCCCCAAATTCTTCAGCACTTTAACCTTTGTTAGTCCCTCTAAATAATTATTGCTACTTCTTAACCATCTTACTCTTTTATTTCTACCCTATTTTTTTTTATTTTTATTTATTTAACATTTGTTAACTGGGAAAGTCCGACTTGGAATGAAGCAAATTTTCAGCAGAGGCCCGGGGAGAAAGGCTCCAGATGCATGTCTTTGTAACATTTTTAAACTGCATTTTCATCTTATCCTACTCCCTAGCCATATTTTCTGAAGCAATTTCTATCTTCCCTACCAACTACTGAATAATTTCCACTACCCATTCCTTAAATTCCTTTCATTACCCTGCATTTTTATTTTAGTTATTATTGGCACGTGATCTGAAATTGTTATTAGATGCATATCAAAACTTTCAATTAAATGCATGTTCCTTTCAAATATAATTTCTGTCTAGCCTAGCCCAGTTTTTGTAATTTGGGGAATAATATGTAAATCCTTTCTGAGCTTCTGCTACTGAAGTCACATCTTCCATGCCAAATATTTTCATAAACGTCTTAAAAAAATTACTCTCTTTTGTTATATTTTTCCTTCTAGGTCCCCAGGTACATCTTCACTGTTGCAAATCAAGTTCTAAAATTTTGTATTTTATTCATATTTTCATAACTGAATAAGGTACAGGTTATTGAGAGGAAAGTTGCAGCTGGGAATTTTGGGACACTGGATACATAGGCCTTGGGTTGTGCTCTCATTTTACCCCCTCTTACATTTACTAACAATACCTTTGTGAAAACTGCTCTGGTATTCTTCTGAGGTCTGCAGTAGCAACTGGGATATTTTAATCATGTAAACTTATGTGGCATAAGTACCAGTAATGTTGCAGAAAACTATTTAAGCAGGAAATACTTTTTATCTAAGCACTCAGGAGGATGGAAAAATGCCACTATTAATTCCATTCTTCAAAATACACCCAGTTTTGGTGTACACTTCAATTAGTTCATAGGACCACAGTGGCTAAGCCAACATCCATTCTGAAACAAAAATCCCTAGAATACTGCTTCCTAGACATTTAGGTTAATGGCCTTTTGATGTAATAATTTTGTTCTACAGTGAGCTATCTTTCCTTAAGGACACCAAAGGAAGTAGCTTAACCCTGTGCCTTGTATACATATAAACTATAGAGAAGGAGTGGTGCCAGTCTGATGTACACCTTAAATGTGCCTTGTATACATATAAGCTATAGAGAAGGAGTGGTGCTGGTCTGATGTACACCATAAATGTGCCTTGTATACTTATAAACTGTAGAGAAGGAGTGGTGCTGGTCTGATGTACACCTTAAATGTGCCTTGTATACATATAAACTATAGAGAAGGAGTGGTGCTGGTCTGAGGTACACCTTAAATGTGCCTTGTATACATATAAACTAGAGAGAAGGAGTGGTATTGGTCTGATGTACACCTTAAATGTGCCTTGTATACATATAAGCAAGAGAGAAAGAGTGGTGCTCATATGATGTACGAATTAATTTTTCCTTGTATACATACAAACTATAGAGAAGGAGTGGTGCTCGTCTGGTGTACACTTTAAATGTGCCTTTTATGAATATAATGTATATAGAAGGAGTGGCACTGGTATATACCAGAGAAGGAGTGGTGTTGGTCTGATGTACACCTTAAATGTGCTTAGGTTCTGTGGCATGTATGCTATACAGAGGGATATGTCCCCAGAACAGGTGCAAGATGTGTATACTACACAACTGGTTTATAGTCTGCACAACTGTATAGCCTCAAACAGTTCTTTTGCTGTGTGCTAACAAATGATTGTGGGATCAGTGCTGTACTGCTGTGTGCCCCTCTCCATGCTATCCCTGTGTGCTAGTGAAAGGTCAGTTTCACAATGCAGTCCTGCTGTATTCCACTATCCATGCTGTGCTGTCACTGTGTTTTAATGAGGGGACTGGTGTATGACACTGCATTGATATGTTTCTGTTGGGTCTATATTATATCATCGAACACTTAAAAAAGTGAATGATGAATAATTGACCCCTTGTAAGCGAAAGCTTACAATCTTGAAAGCTCAGAGCAGCGATTTTTTTCCAAGGGCAAAAAATCGCTGTTACAAAAAAAAAAAAGAAAAAAAATTGAAAGAATGCATAAAGTGGGGGGCTGTGCCCCCCACACTCCCCCTACTTAAATATACCAACTCTGAGAACACACTACACTGCTGAAAATGGCAAAGTAATGGAAGCGGCCAAGCAAATTCTTTCCCTGGAAAAGAATTTGCTTAAAAGCCGCTTCGCTATTTTGCCTTTTCGTTGTTTTAAGTTCGACCAAGATGCATTTGATAGAATGCGTCTTCAGTCATTTAATAGCAACCCTTTCTTTTTTTTCTCAAAAAATTTTTTATTAATTATATGAATAGCAAGACAATTAAAAGATTATACATAACAAGAAGGCATAAATGAACATATAACAATTCATCTAGTGATAACAACCTTCCTGAGATTTTGATAAATTATTTAGAAATAAAACATACACCATATGTACACTATATACAAGTTAGGCAACCTGAGAGAAAAAAAAAAAAAAAAAATTTAACATTAACTATTTAATATGTTTAGAACCTTTTCTAACACAACCTTTCTAATAGCTTTTTTTGGACTCCCACCTAAGTATCTTTGAGCATCAATAAATTTAAAAGCCATTTTTTGGAAAGTAACCCATTTTAATTTAGAACGATCAATCCAATTTTGTATTATATAAAGTTTTAGTAATGAGCAAATAAAAATGATAACATGAATATCAACTTTTGAAAGATGAATCAATGGAATATGTAGAATAGCAAATTCCCACGTCAACGTGGATTCTTGATATCCCATTTTCTGCAGTCTGACTTTCAAAGATGTCCACAATCTGTGAGAAAAATGACAAAACCATAGAATATGAAGGAGGTCTGCTTGGGGATGAGAACAGCATGAACACGAAGGGGACTTATTTGGGTTAAATTTGTTTAATTTGATTGGGGTAAAGTAGGCATCATTATTAATCATTAATTGTGTGTATGCTAATTTTTTAAAAGGGATAAATTCCTTAGTGTGTCTAATAGCCAGGACTTTCTGAGATTCTGACAATTGGGAATTATAATTCAACCAAACATTAGATAAAAAACAGTTGTGGTCCATCATTAAAGAATTAATTAATTTATATGAGTTTGAGAGCATTTTATCAGATGATGAAAGTATTTTGATAATCGTGTTAAGGTTTTTCAATTGTGAGTCTATGGGGACCAGACATACAAATTTGTTTTTAATTATTGCTCTTAGTTGTGTAAGAATTGGTGAGTAATTCCAGTTTACTTTCAATAACTTACACCAGTCAGATAAAGGCAAGTCAAGATATTTCAAAACATCTCCTACTTTTAGATTTTTAATTAAAGGATAGTTTGTTAAGTTCAAAAGTTTATTGTCCAATAATATATTTGGGTTTAGATGAATTGGCTGAACATGGTGCGAGATCTTTTCTAGTTTACACATTTTGAGTAAGGTTTGGAAATCTCTAATCTTTTGTTTAAATACTGTAGATATATTTTTAATAAATAAATTATCCAGAGAGATAAAGGAATAGCTTCAGGATTTAAATTATTAGAAATGACATAATTATACCATAATTTTATCCATAAAGAGTGATTTGGATAAGAAGTGTTATTGAATTTAGAGATAGTAAGAAGTTTATTGGATGAGACAATCAAATAATAGAGATAAAGATTAGGTAAACCCAAACCTCCCTTGTCCTTCGAAAATGCCAATCTAGAATAGGAAATTCTAACAGATTTAGGGAACCATATGAATTTTGCCAAAGCTTTATTTACAGACTCAAAAAAATTTTTTGAAATTATCTGATCAGATGATGAGAATTGGTAAAGAAATTTAGGCAGAATATTCATTTTAATAATGGCCACCCTTGAAAGGAATGAAAGGTTTAGATGCTTCCATCTGTCCATATCAGACAATATAGAGTTCCATAATTTATTAATATTATTTTGAAAGGAAGATCTATTATTGTGTTCTAAACTGATTCATAAATATTTTATATTATAAGTAAACTGAAAATGATCGTCTGGAAACAAAAAAGATTTGTGTGCTAAATGATTTAAGGGAAAAATATGAGTTTTGTAGAATTTAAAAGATAGTTGGAAACCAAAGAAAAATAATCAATAGAATTCATTATTTTTCTGTAATCAGATAATGGAGTTTGAAAGTAGATTACTAAATCATCCGCAAAAGCAGAGAAATGAATATTAGTATTAAGAATTCTAGCGATGTTATGAAAAGTATTTTGAGTAATAAACAATAGCAAAGGTTCTAAATAAATGTTGAAAAGAAAAGGGGACAATGGACAACCCTGTCTTGTTCCTTTAGTGATCTTTATCGAGCAGAAAATTGACCATTAATGTATAGTCTAGTAAACATATTGTTGTATAAAACTTTTAAAGAATTTATAAAGAATAAGGGAATATTAAAACATAACATAGTTTGAAATAGAAAGTTCCAACATACTCTGTCAAAGGCATTTGATGCATCTATAATCAAAGCATATATAGGGTTTGGATTTTTCTTAATGAGATGAAGTATAGTCTCTAAAGATAGAGTATTATCCAAAGCATGTCTCTGAGACATAAAACCTGATTGATCTGATGAGATAATTGAGGGTAAAATCCGTTTCAATCTGTTAGCCAGAATAGATGACAGAATCTTAATATCCACGTTAATTAAAGAAATGGGTCTATAATTTACTGGGTCAGATTTATCTTTATTATTTTTTAGAATTAGAATGGTTTTGGATGTGTTCCAATGAATATCTGAGATATAATTAACTCTTATATGATTGTAAACTTTAAATAGAAAGGGAAGAACTACCAATTTGAAAGTTTTGAAAAATTCTGGAGTAAAACCATCAGGTCCCGGAGATTTACCCAATTTAAGATTATCTATTGAATCCGAGATTTCTTGTACCGATATAGGGGTAGAAAGTAGTTTTTGTTGATTATCATTAAGTTTAGGGAACTTCAAAGAGTCTAAAAAGAGTTTTGAGTGATTATCTTTAACAGAATTAGAAGAACCTGAATATAACTCAGTGTAAAGAGAGGTGAAAAGTTGAATAATCTCTTCATCAGTATTATATAATCTGTTATTATAAGATAAAGATGTAATATTTGGATTTCTGAAGTTAACTTTAATAATTCTCATTAACAATTTAGATGGAACCTGGGCTCACTCTGAATATGAAGCAAGTAGCTTTTGTTCAGCTAAGGAGAGGTTATTTTGGTGAAGCAGAATTAAATCTTTCTGACAATCAAAGATTTGTTTTTCTAAAGTAGCATCATAGTTCAGACTAAGATGATTTTCCAACGAAGAAATTCTTGATTTTAAGAATTCCTCTTTCTTAAAGTATTGTTTTTTGAAAAAAGCAGCTTTACTAATAAATAAACCTCTTAATCTTGCTTTACATGCAGCCCATTGTATGTCATAAGGAATGTCTGATGATTCAAGACTATTCACCACTTCATTTAGGATTTCTGAAGCTTGTTTGCAAATATCTTCATTTGACAATAAGTTATTATTTAAGGTCCACTTATTAAACATAGTTTTATTTTTGATATTGGGTTTTATGTTCAATTTTAGTGAAATTCTTGAGTGATCCGAAAAGAATCTGGGTTCTGTAGTAAAGTCCACAATATATTTTGAAATATAATCTGAAATTAGAAAGAAGTCTAATCTGGACCACGAATGATAGCACTTAGAATAATAAGTATATATATCATTCTTGTTTATATTTTTAACAGTGCGGAGGGATCTATTAAATTATATTCTGTCATCAAATCATTTATAGCCAGAGTAGATTGAAGATTATAGGTGACAGTGGAGCGAACGATCAATTACAGGGTTTATAACTGCATTCTAGTCACCACCCACTATAATATGATGATCCTTATAGGATGCAAGAATATTGTAAATTTTAAAATGAACAAATGTTGTGAATTACATGGGCCATATAGATTTAAAATTAATAAGGGTTTGTCCAAACCAGCAATAGAAGCGTAAATAAGCACCACCTCCCTCATCATCAAATTTCTCATCAATAATATTCCCAATGAATTTTTGTTTAATGATTATAGCTACACCTCTGGAGTTAGATGAGTCACCTGAAGCTATAATCTTTTGATCCATTTTTTAACTCTTTATTCCAATCAATACGTGAAATATGGGTCTCTTGAATAAAACAAATGTTAGCCTGTGATTTAAAGATCATATGAAATAATAGTGTCTTTTCACTTTATCTTGAATGCCTCTAACATTCCAAGAATCTAAAATTATGTCAACAGGCATATTCTACAAGTATAATCATTATTGATGCTATAAAAGTGAACTCAAGGTGCAAATCCAACACAACATTAAAAAGAAGAAGAAAAAATAAAAGAAAAAACAGTCTTTAAGTATTCAAGCAAGTCATCAAATAACATTTGTTGAAAAAAAAAGAAAAAGTTTTTAAGAACCATGAAATGTATAATAATAACCTTTATCCTAACCCTAGTGCCTACCCACCAATCCCCTGTGATAAAGGAAGAGCAGATGAACATGAAAAACATTGTAATTATAGATAATAATAACCTCAAGTTAGAATACAAATTACTCAAAGGAAGCCTAACATAACATAAAGTCCGAGTAATACTACTAAAATATATACAAAATTAACTAATTTCAAGACGTCCAACATGCTTAATCCCTACTTCTAATACTAATCTAAAGCTCCTATCCTTAAATTGAAATTTATAGTGATTAAATGTATTTCCTCAAGTATTTCAAGAGAAAGAGAAACAAGTAAATAATAAATAAATCACACTCTGCTTAACTAGAACACTCTATCATAAGAAGTAATGCAATTAAAACTGAAAGATATGTAAGATAACATATATAAGTATAACAAAACCAACTGGTAACATTATAATATAAGTAAATAAGCATAGCATTACTGAACTAAAGATAATAGTCATGCATTATCTACTGAACCTTCTTTAGTACTTTAGTGATAATTTCATTAATCAACATGACCATTAGTATGATAAAAGCACTAATACCTGTAGAATGAGTATTTAGTTATAGTTCAAATAAAGCAAAAAACAACTACCAAGCAACCATATCTCAAAATGAAAAACAATTCAGACTGGATATGCATCTATTAACTAGATAATAATAGTACAGGAACTATTCAAAATGAAATATTATAAGCTGTAAGGTTTTAACACTAGTTAATATACATGAATAAAGTATAATTATATTATTAAATAGTAACTTAAACAGCATCATATATATTGGACTGAATGTACAACAATGTGCATACATATAATTTTAAATCTACTTTTTGAATATTTTACTAATGACTCTGTTAGGTTATGTAGCCATACTATTCTTCTAAGCTATAGATGTAACATAGCAAAACAGCATGAAAAGACAAGGCTTTTAAAGTAAACATTTTGAACATCTAATTAAAACAGAAACAAGCAAGCTAAATGCAATAAATCTAAGGGCTTAAATATATACATGTAGATTCAGCTAATCATATTAAAGATAGTTATTTCAAACCTTTCAAATAAGTAAAGGCTTTCTTAAACATAAACTACTAATCATAAAAATCACATCCAGCCTCTGAGAAGAGAGAGAGCAGAGAATAGAAAGAACATGAAACTTTCATATGAACAGGTATACTTTGTAACATTTGTCAAATTAAACACTTCAGTATAATATAAAATATTATATGAAAAAATATTCTGAATAGGAAAATATGTTAATTTCTTTACACATCCTTTAGAATTTTAATATATAAAACTAACCTGTTCATTTGTTTCCAGAAACATTTTCACTCTGCTTTATGAAAGTAGCAGCTTGCTTTGAAGTCATGCAGACACACTAAAAGTCACTGAATATATTATGTGACATGAATCTGTTTAAATTTAAAAAGCAACCTTCATTTATGAAGAGAAAACACTTTAAATAATAGCCAGATCTATTAAAAAGTTAGTGCTATTGAATACTTGTTGAAAACAAGCAGACTTGTGTATTTGTAACTGTCCTTCTTTCCTCACAAATGATGACATCACCATCCATCTCAGAGAGACTGTAGTGTGCGAATGTTCATGCAGAGCATCAGCTGGAACTCTGAGGGGAAGATTTTCTTGCTAGAATGTTGAGATGGAATGTGTTTCCCTCCAAAAATCATTTAGCTTACACAGAAGGCTGTAACTACAAAGCTTGTAGTAAAATTAACATATTATCTATTTACACAGCAAGCATATGTGAGAGAAAGAGAAAAAAGTAAATACAGGAATTTAAATGCTTCTATTAATCCACACAAATCTAACAAGCATATATCCTGTCACTGCACACTGTCACACCAAATCCATCATGTGTAAATTACATGACAAGTTCTTAAGGTAATATAATTATGTCACACCAGAATTACAAATCATGTAACACAAATACTGTCAGATTAAAGAAAAGAAAAGATCAAACCTTATTGTAGTTCTTTAACAGTAGAATATTAAGATACAGTGTCAGGAAGCTTTTAAATGTTTTAAGAAAAATGTCTTTTGCATCTTTAGGATCTGAACATACAAATCTTTTGTCATTAGCTGTGAAAGACAATGTATTAGGATATGCCATTCGAAATCTAATCCCTCTTTTTATCAAGTCAGCACAATAGGGGGCTAGTTTTTGTCTATTTAATTTGATCTGTGCAGGAAGATCTTGGGAAAATGATAGTTTGTGAGACTTCCATATGAATTGTTTCTTTGTTTTAGCAGTTTCTAGGATCTGGAAAGTGTCTTGAAAGTTTAGTAACTTAGTATAAATTAACCTTGGTGTGGAAGAATCTTGCTTTGTACGCAGTGCTCTGTGTGCTCTCTCTACAATTATAGATTTTGAAGAAGCTTCACAATTTAACAGTGTTCCAAAGATATTTTTAGTCACAGATAACAAGTTTTTATTGTCATAAGATTCAGGTAAACCACGAATAATGATGTTATTTCTTCGCCTCCTGGCTTCCAGATCCAATATTTTAGCTTGTAAATCTGAAACAGTTTTATCTCTAGATTTAAAGTCACTTTCCAATAAGTCTGTTTTAACCTCCAAAGCTAAGATTTTATTTTCAATAGTAACAATACTATCGTTTATTTGCTTTAAAGATTTACTAAAGTCTGCAAACTGTTCTGAAAAGTTTTGTATAGCACTTTGGATTGGTTTTAATGCTATTTTTAGTTCTTCTAAAAGGAAATTTGAGCCATTTAAATCTTTATTACTTACATTAAAAGTTTCTGTAGGTTGTCTAGATGATTTCAGTCTTTTGAACCTGAATCTTTTCAGGAGAGAGCATTGAAGTATATTTGGCTTTTGTAGGCTGAGTCTCCATGGAGTCAGATTTTGTAGCCATGCCCAGAAATGGAATGCAGTTAACAGGATACCAGGAACCAGGAACAGACTGGAGCAGTAGGAGTCCCAGCAGCAGAGAGACCAAGAATGTTCTGAGGTAAAATAAATCCCAGGATAATAATTCCAGAAGAAAAAATAATCCAAATGCGTAGAAAAAGATTTATAAAATCTTTTAGTATAAAAATTTGAGGAAAAAGGTTGATGTAAAGTTGTAAAAAAAAACCAAAAGTTAAATAGCTGTGAGGAGCTCAGAGAATAAGGACTAGACTAGTCGGCAGCCATCTTGGAATGGATCAATAGCAACCCTTTCTGTCTCTATGGTCTCCCTCTGTGCTACTGAGGTGTGGTTTGCAATATATTGTACTGCTATACTCCCTATCCTTACTGTCTCTATTTGCATATGAAGGGTCTGGTGCACAACTCAGCACTGATGTTTCCCATTGATTAATAATGTTGCTTTCTGCTAAGGAAATGTTGCATACACTGTACTGCATGAAACGGTCTGGTGCACTGTGCTGCACTGCTGTGCCATCCTTTACGTATTCCCTTTATTTGCTAATGAAAGATCAGGTGAAGGGTAATACACTTTTATATGCACCTATCCATGCTGTGATTGTTGCGTTAATAAAGGTTCAGGTGCATAGTATTGCACTGCTGTGTTTTGCCTCTATTCTGTCCTTTTGTGCTATTGAAATGTCATGTGGATGGTACTGAACTTTTGTATGCCTCCTATCCATGCTGATCCTGTGAGTTAATGCACAGTACTTCACTGCTGCATGCATTCTAACCCTCTGTCCCTTTGCTCAGATAAAGGTTCTTGTGCACAGTATGGCACTGTTGTTTAACCCTGTCCGTGCTGTCCCTATTTGTTGGTGAAAAGTCAGGTACACATTACTGCACTGCTGCATTCCCTTTTCCATGCTGTCCCTGTGTGCTAATAAAGGGTCTGATGCAATGTGCTACATAGTTGTGCACTCTGCCAGTCTTTCTGCTCTACTCCACAGGCATCATCCTTTAAAACCAAAGGTACTGAGTGCACTGTTAAAAAGAACTTGTTACACCACTGATGATGATGGTCATTGTGCCATACATTACTGCTTAGAACCCAAAGAGATGTATATTTTTGTTTCTGAACTGTAAATGTGTCAGTATTATGTTTAGCATAAATGAATTTGCTGTGTTGAAAAAAAAAAAGCTTAACTTGCATGTCACTCATAGGTTCATAGGTTCATACTAGGCTATCTGCCCTGGGGCAATTATAAGCCTAGTCCGATTCTGTATGGCTTACGCCATCCCTTGATTTGAGTATACTGTGCCCTTTTTAAGGTTTAGTTTACTGTGCCTCTGTTTAATAGTGACACAGGAGTAATTCCTGGGACAAACCTACGATCCCTCATCCACCTATTGAGATTCTTCTTGAAGAGATTCAATGAGGTGCTCTGCCTCACATGAACTGGAATTCTATTCCAGAGCGAAGGGAGCCTCTGGGTTATGAACCTGTCCCTCCATCAAGTTCTATTTATTTCTGTGCTGAGGTTCAAGTCCCTCGAGCGTGTGGCTCCAAGGGATTTAGATTTACTGAGGTGGAGCATATCCATTAATTCTGGATTTGACATAGCTTTGTATGTCAGGCATAGATCGCCTCGAAGTAGGCGGTATGCAACTGAGTAGAGCTGGAGTTTGTTTAACCGAGCAGCATATGGCCTCTGTTTGAGACCCTTGATCCTCTTGGTGAGATACTTTTGGGGTCTTTCTAATTGCTGCAGGTTTTGGGTAAGGTACATCCCAAAAGGGGCATTGTATTCTATGATGGGCCTGATGTGGGATGAATAAAGGGGCACGATTACCTCTCTTGATCTAGATGTGAAACCCTTTGTGATGAGGTGGGCTATGTAGAAGGTCTTTCTAACCACTTTGGCAATGTGTTTTTCAAAGGAGAGATTGCTATCAACTTGGGTCCACAGGTCCCTAATAACTTTCTCTGTACTGAATGGGTTTCCGCCTATGTGGTAATTTGTGGGCACATTGTTTTTGCCAAAGGGTATGACTATACATTTTTTGGCATTTAGCTTTAAACCATGGCACTGGCACCAGTTATCTGTCTCTGTGAGACCTTTTTGAAGGATGTTTGTGTCAGCTGGAGAGTTGATTATGGCACCCAGTTTGCAGTCGTCTGCGAACTTGGTGAGCCATAGTCCTCCCACTTTTGCCTGTACCTCGGAAAAGTATATACCGAACAAGAGTGGTCCCAGGACAGAACCCTGTGGGATGCCACTTGTGACCGGTTTCGAGTCTGACATGGCTCCAGCAACTCTCACTCTGTGGGTTCTGTCTTTGAGCCAGTTTGCGACCCATCTTGTGACATAGGGGTTTATATTTAAGCTGGATAGCTTATCTATGATGCCCGAGTGGGGTATTGTGTCAAATGCCTTTGCAAGGTCCAGATAGGCTGTGTGGACTACCTTCCCTTCATCTTTGGCTTTGGTGACTATTTTGAAGAAGTCAACCAGGTTCAAAAGGCAGGATCTGCCATTGACAAAGCCGAACTGGGTAGGATCTAGTGTCTGTAGGTCCCCAATGTCTTTGTTTATGAGCTCCATGATGATCCTCTCCATAGCCTTGCAGACTAAGCCAGTCAGGCTTATGGGGCGATAGTTTCCAGGGTCCGTAGAGGCTCCACCTTTGTGGAGTGGGACCACTGTTGCTGTACGCCATTCTGTGGGCACATATCCTGTAGTGAGGCTGAGATTGTATAGCTGTTTTATTTGAGGGATTAGTTCCTCTTGGAGTTCATGTAGGACGCAACCTGGGACGCCATCTGGTCCCATGGAAGCAGTTGTTTTTTGCTTTGGAGAGGGCAGCCTTCACCTGAGCATCAGAGATGTTTGGGAGGCAGCCCTCTGCCGGGATAGATACTTGCTCTTTTGAGGGGGAGGGGGTGGAGAAGTTTGCACTGAACCTGTCTGCCAGGATATTGGCGATGTCTGTGGGTTCAGTGTATTTTTTGTTGTTTAGAATCAACTCAGAACAAGTCTGGGAGTTGCATCCAAGGTTCCTAACATAACTGAACAAAGCCTTATGATTGTCTTTGGTGTCCTGTGCTATTTTTCTCTCGGTGCTGGCCTTGGAGGATTTTATGAGGGATCGTAATTTTTTGCTAGTACTGATCAGAGATGCCTTCCCTATTAGGGATTTTGCTCTATCATGTAGTAGCTTCCTCCTTCTGTTGTACAGTTTATTTATGGCAGGGGTCCACCAGACTGGACGCCTGTCTTTTGATGATTGGGTCTTGGTTTTGTTTGGGATAGCATGATCCATGCATTCCTGGAGATGTCCATAGAATGCGTTTATATAGGATTCTGCAGTTTGGGCCGTAGTTTCCACTGGCCCTGGGGCCTTGAAGGATTCCACTTTGGTTTTAAGAAGTGAGAAGTTCGCTTTTGAGAAGTTTTTCACTGTGGTTGTCTGGGCTGGGGGTGGGATCGGGATGTGGACATCCAGTGAAATTAATTTATGGTCTGATCGTACCAATGAGGGATATACTTCTGGTGTGGAGCATAGAGTCCCCATGTTGGTAATGATCAGGTCTAGTATGTTGTCCCCTCTTGTGGGAGTTGTGACTAGTTGTTTCATAGCATCTGAGTTTATAATTTCCAGGAACCTTTGGGCTAAGGTGCTGGGGCTTGAGTAGTGCTCCCAGTCAATGTTTGGGTAGTTGAAGTCACCCAATATAATGGTGTTCGGAGAGATCTTCATGTTCTCCAATGTTTTCAGAAAAGCCGAGTGGGATTCCTGACTTTGAGAGGGTGGTCTGTAGGATGCTATAAACTGAAAGGCAGTCTTGCCCACTGTTAGTTGCACATGGATGGTCTCCGATACTTCGTGCAATGCCACTAACCTGGAGGTGTGGATATCCTTGATAAATATGGAAACTCCCCCTCCTTTTGTGGTTCGGTCCGGGTTTTGGGGCCGAAAAGCATGATATGAGGTATAGCCTGGTAGTGCTGGGGTGCTCTCTGGAGCCTTGAACCAGGTTTCTGTCACTGCACAGATATTGATGTTCTCCATACTGAGGAGAGCTTCGAGTGGGTGCATCTTGAGGTTAAGACTTCTGGCATTAAGCAGCATTACCCTTAGTTTCTTGTTCCTTGTGCTGTCTATGGGGGTGGGTTTGACTTTTGAGCCTTGCCTAAAAAATGCACTATGGAGGTGGAAAGAGCCTTTGCCAATATCCGAAAGCCCAGTGGTGACAGGCGCAAGCCGTCCCTAGTGAAGCAACGTGGCTTGTCGAGCATGTCATCCCAGGCTGACAGACATTGGATCCCCTTTGAATGATACCAAAATTTTAGCCAATTGTTAAAATTGATCATTTTGTCTTTGTACTGTGGCATCATTCTAGGTGAGGGTAAGATGCTGCTCAAGGTCAGGGTCATACCAGCCTGGGCTACATGATCAGAGAGCTCCTCTATGTCTCTTTTCATGTAGTCCAGGGAGGTATGTCTCAGGTCATTCACACAGTATGTACAATGACTGAGTCATATTTGTATTTGCTTTGGAGTGACCTGAGTGCTTGCATTATGTGGCGGATCCTAGCACCCGACAGGCAGCTCACCGTGACCTTCTCTTTATTCAGCCTGGTGAGCGGGACATCAGTGTGTCTGACAATAGAGTCACCTATTACAAGAGTATCAGGTGTGTTATTCAGCCTTAAGGGCTGTGGCTGCTTGGCACACTGACTTTGTGGGCTATGTGTTGTGCGTGTTTTGTTTTGAGGTAGTGTTTGCTTAGATGTCTGCTTTGGAGGTCTCTGTTCCTTAGGTAGATTTTTATTTAGAGCGTCTGAGTATGTTTTTGTGTATTTATGTGTTTGCTTCGCTGATGTGGTGGGACTATGTGATACTGGAATTGTGTTGTGTGAGGTTACCTTCTCCTCGTGACTGGTTACACCAGTTTTGAGATGATAGAGCTCAGCCTCCAGTTTGGCTAAATAGTTGTATCTCTCACATATATTTGAACCTGTTTGGAGGAGGAGAGGGTTGTCTGTGTACATGAGACAGTTGTAACATTGCCTCCTAAAATGAGAACTTCAGTTATCTGTGCTTTATATTCTACATATGACTGAACTAATCCTATATACAAGTAGTACACTCATGTGCCATACAGCGCAATGCTTATTGCAGAACTTAGATGACCTTTGCAATATTCTGTCTTGAATATTCAGCAGTGGCAGAATAGATTATGGCTGCAATAACAGATTTTCAAGATAATATAATTTCCTATGTCCTTTAGCAAATATTATGCTTTAATTGTGGGGGATTATGTGATAGCATGGATGCAACAACATGAAATTACTTGGTATTCATACCTAAAACTTCTTTATATCATATGGACAGGCTAAAAGGTGAACAACTGAAGACCACAGATGAAGAATCCACTTAAAACACCAGTTTATTTCACCTCTAGCGCTTCGGTAACTGCCTTCAAGGAGTAAAAAACATCACATAACTTACACAGTTTATATACCCTAATACATCTAACAATTAAACAAGTAGCCTAAACCAATTAATCAATAAACATTAAAAAATACTTAATACTACTTTCTCATCAGATAAGAAGCCTCCAGTTACATTCCACATTTAGACCTTGAGGAAATAAAGTGTCATATTTCAAAATGAAAATACTTTCTTTATATAACAACTTATTTTTATACAAATCATCAGAAAATACACCCTTCATAATATGTTCTAAGATAGTGGCTTGTAACCCATTTGGATTAGAATTGTGAGCCTGTGGTCATTGCAATGTATGTCATTATATTGTTCCAACTTTTAAGTATATAAATGGCCATGTATTTGAGGTTAAAAATATATATAGCTGTAATACTGAAGGTATTATTTATGCTCTGAAATGTCCGTGTAACCTTGTATATATAGGAGAAAGTAAAAGGAAGTTTAAAACTAGACTGCGGGAGCATGTCAGGAATATTATAAATAATAAAAAAGATAGCCCTGTAGCTAAACATTTTATGCTGGCTCATAATTCTAATCCAAATGGGTTACAAGACACTATCTTAGAACATAATTATGAAGGGTGTATTTTCTGATGATTTGTATAAAAAGATGTTGTTATATAAAAAAAGTATTTTCATTTTGAAATATGACACTTTGATTTGTATAAAAAGAAGTTGTTATATAAAGAAAGTATTTTTATTTTGAAATATTACACTTTATTTCCTCAGGGTCTGAATGTGGAATGTAACTGGAGGCTTCTTATCTGATGAGAAAATTGTATTAAGTATTTTTTAATGTTTATTGATTAATTGGTTTAGGCTGCTTGTTTATTTGTTAGATGTATTAGGGTATACAAACTGTGTAAGTTATGTGATGTTTTATACTCCTTGAAGGTGGTTGTCGAAGCGCTAGAGGTGAAATAAACTGGTGTTTTAAGTGTATTCTTCGTCTGTGGTCTTCAGTTTTATCTTTTTTTTTGGTTTGTGCAGTGAAAAGTGAACAACGCAGGATGACTCTATCTCTTTTTATTGAAGTAAGGATGTAAAATATTTATAACAGCATCTCAAATGCATTGCTTTCCTTCTACACATAACAAGTACTGTGCAGTTAATGCATAAAATGTTGCCAGCATTTAGTTTGGTAAGTATGAGATGTTCTGCCAAAATTAATATCTTACTGTTAAGTGGGTGGTGAGATGCTCAGCATGGAACAAGAAGACCATGGAGTAATAGCTGTGAGTTGGCATCATGGGAGCTGGGGGTTGGCATAATGGTTAAGGTGCTAACCTCAGAGACACATGGTACAGGGTCTAATTCTCACTTTTGAGGGAAATTGTCTAGACTTCAAATGGCCTGTAAGGGTAGTTAGTCTAGTACTTACCTATGAGCCTATGAATGCGTACAGTGTAACACTACAGTCTATGCTCATATCCTGCATACTCACTGGACTAACACTACAGTCTGTGCTCATATGCTGCATACTTAGTGGGCTGGACTTCAAACTAATTTGGGCATAGAGTTACACACCAAACTAAGCAGTTATTCCATACTCGAGTCCAAAAGATAGGGTGCCACCAGTCACCATTCAACATATGCTAATGGGAACTGACAGACCTCTACATACAGTTCTAAATGGGGAATCAGGCTCTTCTTGCTTAAATAATTTGATGTTGTAAAGTGGCAAAGCTTGCCAATGTAGAAGATCAAATCATTGGTGATACCCAATAAAAGATCTTGTGCAAAGATTTTTTACCACTTCATTTTGCTGTAATTATACTCTCATCATTTACAATGAGCTTTCTGATTCTAAAATACATAACTTTTGATTTAATTACATCAGTGGAGCTATATTAATTAAGTTTAATAAACTTGTGTTCGTATTTACTGCATGCTGAGCAGTTGTACAACTACTTCCTGATTTAGTCACCTAGCAGCACAATGTGATGAAGTTAAAAGGGGGCAAAAAACTCAGATCAGGATAAAATTATCTGCTCAGGGCCACTTGGCTGATACGTTTCAAATTGTAAGAGGTGTTAGACAAGGCTGTATACTGGAGTTTGTCTTTTTTGATTTATATTAATATTGTAATATACTGGAAGTCAAGGGAAGAGACGTATGCAAGATTAACGTAAAGTTCTACCTAATATCTGGGTATTTGGATAATTTTTTAATCATTGCTTCTTGTTATAGTACCCAGAGATATCAGATAGAAGATGTGTAGAATTCATGCCTCTCAACCTTTTAGAGCAAGAACTCTGGCTAAAGCCATAAATAATGGGGGACAATTTTTAAATATTGCTCATACAAACTTAGAAGTTGATAGACTAACAGGTTTTACATTAGCATGAGTTTTCTGAAAGGTATCAGTTCTAAGGGTCTATATTAAAATAACGAAGGTTTACTTACCCGAATACCTAAACGCTGACACATATTCCATGAACTGCAAATACACCAAACACCCTAAACCATGAAATTCAAAAACTCGAGCCATCATAGTTGTCCCACCCCACCGACCATTACATAGTACCTACCCAAACAAACTAAATAAACCACATACATGGAGAACAAAATGGCTGCCATCCTATAAGCAGTGTCTCCACATAGCTCTGCCACTCACCTGAATTACAACAAGTCTTAAGGATCCAAACTCTTCACAGTGTTTAATTTCTTCACTAAACTATCAATCAACTTACCTGGAGACTGTTCGTGCGTTTTAGAGAGGTTGCGGAAGATCTGCTGTACAGGATTGTTCTTGATGTATCTGTCTATCTGCTGCTTGTCTGGTCTACATGTGCTCTAGGCCTCGGAGGCCTAGTATCCCTGTGGAAAGAAATAGCATTGAAAATTCTCTCAGTGAAAAATCTCTCATAAACATGTCAAAGGAGCTAGATCACATGGATACTCAATCCACCAAAGCTAAATTCTCAACTATAGCCTCCCCAGAAAAAGAAGGAACACTGAAAAGGTTCAGAACTACCAAACAACAAGAGGCTTCCAAAGCAATTCCTCTAACATCAAAAGATAAAACAGACTCATCATACATGGAGGATCTGAAGACTGCTCTGCAGCCCATACAGACAGCAATCCAAGGTATCTCACAGCAGATTAAAACATTTAATGAATCCATCAACAAAATTTCAAACAGAATGGATAAAACAGAGGCAAAGGTTCTGGACAATGAGATTAAAATTGATCAATTACTTATAGATCAAAAAAATAATGACACTACCATAAAGTCCATTCAACAGAAATTAATTGATCTTGAAGCCAGATCCAGACGCAACAACCTTATTATCAGGGGTATCCCAGAACATATCCCACAAATGGATCTTCTAGAAAACATCTCGGATATTTTTTCTACTTTCCTGGACAAAGAGCCCCTCTTAGAGAAGATAATTATAGAACGAGCTCACAGAGCCCTAAGACCAGCATCTAACAATCTCTTTCCAAGACCAGTGTTTGTGAAGATTCTTAACTATCAACATGTCACCAAATTAATCTTAGCAGCAAAGAAGAAAAAAATCCATTGACTGGAAGGGTTCAAAAATCTTCCTCTCTCCTGACCTTCCAGCTCTGATTAAGCAGGAGAGACAGAAACTAGCTCCTTTTTGTGCCTATCTCATTAAAAAGCAAATATGTTTTCAAATGCGCTATCCCAGTACTCTTATTTACTCTTACATGGGCACTCAGTTCACAGCGCACAACCTTGAAGAAGCTAAGGAGGCTTTCAAAAAAGCATTTAACGAAGTTCCAGACAAATCAGTTTAATGCTACACTCATCTACATCTTAATGCATGAATTAATTGTCAAATACGTCATTTTCGGCTTTTAAGAAGGGAAGCTAGAGGCTTACCTTATTAGTCGGTCTACTAGAGGATCTTCCATACTAGTTTCGCTAGTGAGGCTGGACCCCCTTTTACTTTTATCCAAGGCCCTGTTTTTTCTTAATTTTCAATGCCCCGGGCCTGTCGACAGGCCTGCCGGTTCCTCGGAAGGTTGTTGACCCTCAAAGACCCAACATGCAATCCGGCTCTTAAAGGCGCAATGTCCCTATAGTGCGCATCAGGTAGCACGGAGGTTTTTTGCAGTTGTAACAGTCGGTCCCTTGCTTTTTGATGCAGCAAAACAGCCTGTAACAGCATTTAATCAACAGAAGATCTGATGCGACGAGCATGGCAACATCAACGGGTGGATTCTTACTCTGATCGAGAAGTCACTTAGTTCGTCCAGCAACACAAGTCTCTAGCAGCGCAATACTAGGTTTCCTGATCGTACTCCCTACAGCACTAATCCCCACTAGGTACAGTAAGATGATCTCGCTGTACTTAAATGGACTGCTAAAATATATTTCTGAATTTAGCAAAGCAGCAACTACTACTTTTAAATTAGTTTATCTGCATGTAACAAGAGCAGCATGATTGCAGGAGTCTTCTGTCATATACACTGCTGCTCTAATTTACGTTGGACATTTTAGCATTTATTTGTTACTCATCATTGACTCCCTGTGTTGAAATATCAGTATCTTGTAAGGAGGGATTTGCTAGTCTTTTGTAGAAGAATGGCTGCTGTAACTCTCACTGTTACTGTTTCTGTTTGAATGTCTAATTATTTTCTTTGGCTGAATAACTCTTTTAATTGGGCATTTACACTGGCATCTGAATCTATTTCCACTAAGTACCTTCTATAAAGGACCGGGATACAATAGGACAGACTTGGGCTAAGGAGAATGATCCTAGATGTGGGCAAATGCATGCTTATACTTATATGTACCATACTGACCAGGTCAAGGTTTTTCAAATAACTTGATTGCTGCTTAAGTAGGTCTGGTCCCTTTGGACAAAAACATATATTTTCTGTTGAAGTACTGGCAGTTAAAATTTGCAATTTAGACTGCATTGTGTTCTACAACAATACAAATATGAGGTAAAAGTATAATAGCATTAGACAACCAGAATTATTGTTATTTTTTCTCAGTAGCTATATGTTATCTATACTATACAGCTTGTTAGTAGCTGCTGGGATACCAGAACATTTTTTGAGTCTTTTTCAGGCACGTTTGATCATCCTTGGCTTTTATCCCGACTGTTTTTCTCATGGTTTCCAGTTGTTTTAGGCATCTTCTGTTGAAACCCTGCCTCTTCAGATGGGAGTTCTAAATGTACAATCACAGCGACACACATTTTTTTTTTTTTTTTTTTTCTTCTCTCCATGTCTAGCAGGTTTGCTGAGTTACTTCCAATCCTACAGCCGCAATAAGGAATTAAGAATCACAGAGGATTCGTTTTTGGTATTTGCTTTGTTCCTTATAGCATTAGAATAATAACATACTTAACACAACATCGAAGTTTGTTTGTTTTTTTTTTTTTTTTTTTTTTTTTTTATGTATTATAGGGCAATGGTATAACCCAATGAGGCTGTCTAGTAAAGAATGTTGCAATGTACCATTATAGTTAAATTAATGGTCCTGTCAAGGAGGCGGACTAGGGTCCAGCATTGTAAACATAGTTACCCTCTAGGAAATGTAAATATTTTTGAGTGATGTGGTGACCTTTATGACTGTACGCTTATAGTTTAAATATGAGTGTTTTGTTTTTGTGATAAAGACTTAGGATAATTAATGGGCTCAGAATAACATTTTTATGAGTTTTGAATTAATTTGTTATTGCTATCTAGCTCTACATGATTTTCCTCTACTGTGGGGGCGAGGTGGACACGTAGTAGCACTGCTTGGGTTTGCTATGCATTTCTGTTCACGGGTTATATGGAGACATTTTCTGGGAACAAGTTTTTTCTCTAACTGGTCAATCACCAAACGGAACAATGTACGGTTCCCAGACCCTTCCGGGCTTAGGGGGAGGTGGGTATGCACCGGGAATAAGCGGGAAGGATTGTTCACACTTGCCCTCACACTCATAAGTCAGCTTGATAGAAAGGTTCAGTACTGTTTACATCCTCTAATACATATCCCCCTATTTAACCTTTTTTACTTAACCAGATGATGTGGAACATAGAATCGTGGAACATTAAGGGATTACGATCTACTAAGAAAAAAAAATTGCTTATGCATCTAACAATGAAATCTTCCTCTAATATTACTTTCCTTCAAGAGACTCATTTACTAAATCAACAATGGGAAAATGACAAATTGAGACCATGGATCAAAAACATTATATCCTCGGAAAGCACTACGAATAGTGCCGGGGTAGTCATTATTATCAAAAAAAGCTTCGGGGCAACTATAGATAAGATGGGGTCAGACGATGAGGGTAGGTGGTCTTACTTCACTTCATTTCACCCCTTGTTAGATAAACCTATTCTCGCTATTAACATTTATGCCCCATGTTACGCTCAACAAGACTTCTTTGCAAAGTTGTATAACTTCCTTGTCTCTTTTCACAATCACTACTATATCATTGGTGGTGACTGGAATGTGGTGCAGGACCCCAATTTAGATAGATCAAACCCTAAAGCGAGATATAATCTGTCAGCAGTTAAAGCTTTAACTGAACTGAAAGAAGACTTTAACTTATTTGACCCGAGTCTATTTTTAGACCCTACTCAGAAGAAGTCCAAATTCACTTTCTTCTCTAGCTGCACTAAAAGTTGGTCTAGATTGGACTTTTTTCTGATGTCCTTGGCTTTCTACATCCTAGACATATCTTTTAATCAATCTCCCAGATCTCTTTCAGATCATTCCAAAATCTCTGTATCTATTAATCATCTCAACAATGACATAACCATCAGACCAGCTCTGTGCTGGCGTCTGAACCCCAACCTCCTGAAAAGAGAGGAGATTACCGCCCAAATTGATGAATACCTTGATAATTTTCTTAAAACTAGGGACTCCTTCCAATCTCCTATAGATTACGAATGGGCTGCGGTTAAGTCAATGATCAGGGGTTTCCTGATAAATAAAGCCTCATATTATAAAAAACTTTGTATTAAAAAAGAAAGGGATTTAACCTCCAAGTTACTTACAGCGGAATTGGAAGCCCAATTAAATCACTCCAAGCTCCTGGAAGAACGTATAATACAGTTACAAAAAGACCTAATCTCTGTACAATCGGACAACCTGAGCTTTCATGAAATTAAATCACTAGCCTTATACGCGGATGTAATGCAATCTCCTTCCAGTTTTTTGGCCAGAGTGATCAATTTATCTAAACCCTCTACTTTCATATCAGAAATTCATTATAAAGGCAAGGAGTTCCGAAAACCCAATGAAATCATTAAAATATTTGAGACTATCTTCACTAAAATATATGGACCTACAGGAAACATAGTGGAAGAATCAGAAATACGATCCCTTCTGGGAAATTTAACCTTTCCAAAACTCATGGATAAACAGAATAAATTCCTGGAAAGAGACATCAACACACAGGAGATCATTTCCGTTATAAATAACCTTAAACCCAACAAATCCCCTGGCCCTGACGGATTTACGGCAGAATTTTACAAAGCTTTTATTACAAGAATATCCAAAGGATTGAGGATATTATTTAATTATATTATCTTAAATGGTTTCAAAGACATGCATTTAAACGCCTCTAAAACTATTTTCATTCTAAAGCATAATTCGGACCCTAAAAATCCTGAAAACTATAGACCCATTTCCATAATCAATTTAGATATGAAAATCCTAGCAATGGTTCTGGCCAATAGACTGAAAGTAGTCCTCTCTAATATCATCTCCCCCGAGCAATCTGGTTTTATCCCGGGAAGGCAAACTAATGATCAAACCTTACTGTTGGAAACTATAATACACCATTCCAATCTCAACAAGCACCCTCTATATGCCCTAGCAGTAGATGCATCCAAGGCGTTTGATCGTCTGAGTATAAAATTCCTATTTCTTACACTACCTTTCTTCAATATCCCATGCTCATTCATTGACAAAATAAAAACCCTTTATTCTGCAACATACACTAAGCTACATGTAAATAAACTACTCTCCAACAGGATCAAAATTGTCAACGGGGTCAGACAGGGTTGCCCCCTTTCTCCACTTTTATTTAGCCTATATATGGAACCACTTTTCATGCTTATTAAACAATCCACTTTCCACCATCCCCCTAACATTTATAACTCGAAGATCTTTCTATCAGCATATGCAGATGATTTAAATATTTATTTCACTCTCCCCCGATCTGACCCCTCCAAAATATTATCTTCCATCAAACGATTTTCTAACCTCGCAAACTATAAACTCAATAAAGAAAAATCCATAATATTTCCCTTGAATATTCACTCTATGCTGCCCAATACGTTATCTGGAGCAGAGCTCAAATTGAACCAAAAATTGCAATATTTAGGGATTCAATTTTCACAGGGAAACAGTACCTATCATCAAGATAATGTCGTCCGATACTGGAATAATATTCAAAACGATATTGATAGATGGTCAAAACTCAAGCTCCCTTTCCTGGCCAAAATCACGGTGATTAAGATAAATATCCTTCCTAGACTTCTTTATCTGTTTCACGCAACTACCTGCATTCTACGACAACTTCTTCAAAAGAATGATATCATCCATCTCTAATTTTATTTGGGCTCCTAAAGCGGTTAGAATTAGTTATTTAAAACTTATGTACCCAAAGGAAAGGGGTGGAGTAGGCCTTCCCGATTTCAAAATATATTATCAGTTAATAAATAGTAGTAGAATATTTAAGATTGCGTGCTATCAGAGAGATAAATTTCTGTGGGCCCCGACATGGGTGATTGTAGGTAATAGTTTTGTTAAAGCTCTTTTATCTTTTAATTTTAACCCCGCAGCACTCCCCTTTCTAAATGAGGCAAACTTAGGATTACTAAAGCGTTCAAAAAGCCTAATATTCAGCATAAAATCCCTTCAGGCTCTTTTCAATTCGCTGAACCTGTCCCATTCACTTATAACTCTGCAACCACTTCATCTCAATCCCAACCTTAAATTAAATGGTCATATGCTTAATTTGGATCATTTCCCTCTCCTTAAGAATACTACTATAGCTGATCTCTTCCCTTTTAGACATTTAAATATCACTAACCTAAGAACAGAACTGAATTTACCTAAAAAATACCTGAGTATCCTATGACAAATTAGAGAACTGATACAAGAATATCTGGATCACCCCCTGGCCTCAGATAATGATATTACAACATGTAAAATCATAAAGAAACTTCTTCTTAGTGAAAAGAAAATGACCGCTAACTCCTACAAGGCCATTATATCAATCAGATATCAGAATGCGCTTGGTTTCTCAAAGTTTTGGTCAAAAATTAACCCTACTATCAGTCAAGAACAGATCTTAAAAGCTATAAATTTAAGTTCTAAGTCTATTCCTTTCAAAAGGATGAAATACACCTATCTAATGATCCTGAATAATGCATATTTCACCCCGGACGTCCATAGTAGAATGTTCCCAAATCAGTCCCCCAAATGCCAACACTGTTCGAACCAAACAGATGACATCCTCCATTCGTTCTGGAGTTGCAAGTGTTCCTACAAACTTTGGTGTGCCTTGAGAGTCATTCTCGAGAAAATTGGATATGAAAAATCCACCCTCTCATGGGAATTTACTATACTCCACATCCCACCTCATGGCATGTCCGATAGGAAATGTAAGATTTTAATACCTATATTTATGTTAATCAAATATTACATTTCCTTAAATTGGAAAAATAGACACTCCCTCTCTTGGAGAGGATTCAAACTGACAGCTATTAAATACCTCAAGGCGCACAAATTTCTGTTCCACAATATTAAGAATAAACCGTTTTTTAAGGAATTCTGGAGAATAATATCTGACCATATTCTTAAATGAATATTGAATACACGGGGATTTCAATTACTTACTTCAAGATATGCTGGACCCTTTCAAGAATTGTTTTAGGGCAAGATGTGAGTTGTATATAGTTTTTTTTTGGTTGGATGTACATGTTTTTAGTTGTCATAAGACTTTTATCTTTCTTACGTCTTTATTTTCTGTATGTTGTTATGACTTTTTCTGAAAATTTGCAATAAAGAGTGTTTATAAAAAAAAAAAAAAAAAAAACACATACATACATACATACACTAACCAAAACCCTACTTCTAACCGTAAACTTAACCCTACTTCTAACTCTACACTAAATCTTGCATATACCACCATGTATGCACTTACGTTAACCTGCACCCTAACCCTAAGGTCCGTAACTATCGCACACTTACCTTAAGAAGCTATACCCAAACAAACTAAATAATCCACACACATACACTTAACAAAACCCTACTTCTAACCCTACACTAAATCTCACATACATTACCATCTATGCACTTACCTTAACCCACACCCTAACCCTAAGGTCCATAACTATCGCACAGTTACCTTATGGAGCTATACCGCAGAAGGACCAATCATAACGATTTAACGTTTCAGATTTCGAGCTTTAGGACAATTGATGTTTTCGCGGTTCGATGGAGACATGTCGGAGTTTAGGTATTCCGGTAAGTAAACCTTCGTTCTTTTAATATAGACCCCAGTTCTAAAATTCAAATGTCTGCCATTATTTTCTGACTTCAGTTTTTAATTACTTGCCAATAATTTGCCAGAAACACATAATTTTATGAAAATAGGCAAAAATATGAGGCAGAAATCTGGACATTCTGCAGGAATCTGTACAGTTGAGAGGTATGGCTAGAATTTCATAGAAGTACAGAACCAGGTGATAGATGTCAATAAGACTACATAGATGTCGTTTAACTAGAAATATATATATATATATATATATATATATATATATATATATATATATATATATATATGTGTATTATAGAGGAGAAAGGACTGAATTAATAGAATCTTTTTATATCTTGGCATATGTTCATAGAATAAAACTTCAATGTTATATAAGTGTTATGTGAAAACAAAGTTAAATAACGTAGCACCAGCATGAGTGAAAATATGTCAAGTTAGGATGATTACCCTTTACACTGTTGATCCAGGTTTTAAAAGCTATTTTTTTTTTTCATTAATCACATATAGTACTAAGATATGGCCTAATAATGGAAAATGGATTTGCTTACCCCAGTTTATATAATTTTATGGAGTGAGCTAGAGACCTTTCTTTCCCAGTGCATTACCTTAGGAAGGAAATGTCTGCATAATAAGAGATTACCTGTGGATGAAAATGACGATGAAGGAATATTCAAAGATTTTTGAGATACGGGTTGAGAAAAATGGGTGTCGGGAAGTGTGAGTCAGAGTTATTTCATTGTTAAAAATGCTGAGGAAGTCCTTGAAGTATAGATTAAATCAGAATTACATTCTGAGTATTAAGAGAATGATCAGAGAATTTGGGATAAATAATCACACCCCTGGGGTTTACAGAAGCACTTCCTGACATTTTTGGTGCACAATTAAAAAAAAAATCGCACAACTTATTTATATGATGCACCTTTAAGTGTCCTTAATTGTAAAACAGATATGCAGGTTGAATATAACAAGCTCTACATCTGTCAGATGAATAGCATCTGGCTTTTACCACAACATGTCTTTGTCCTCAAAACATAAGTGCCCCAAATCTGTCCTCCCTCTTTATCCTTCTGGTAACTGCATTCTGCACTTTTTCTACTACCTTCTGGTCTCTAGCCTGTCTCTTAACCAATGACAGGATTTCTTTTGATCAAACTTTAATTATAAGAACCTCTTCTTTAAAATTCTTTATTTACTTATAAAGCCAAAGGTGGAAGGACTTGGAGAGGTGGTTACCTTTTAAACTGACAAAAGGCAGAATGTAACCAGGGGCAGGTGGACAGTGAATGTTCTGAGCATGGGTACGTCCAACAGACATGGTGCCAAAGTTGGCAAAAGTGAATGAAAGAATCTATGATCTGGACAGGAGGACCCCACCTACCATAATGAATGGCAAAGATCAATACCTAGCAGGTTAAGGAAAAAATCAAACAGGTAAGGACTGGGACACATGGATGCCTCTGTAGTGTAATGGTGTATAAATGTGACTGAGCAGGATAATCTTCCCAAGGAAAAGGAACGTGAGTTCCTCACATTGGATTAACAAATAGTAGAAGAAATGGACAGGTGGATGGCCCCATTCCAGGCACTGTGGGTGACTAACATAATGAGACTGCAAGTATTATGAATAAAATGGCAGAATAAATGAAATTATATTATTATAACAAAAGTCAAGTAACTTTACTAACCTCAGTTGCTGTATTAGAATGATAAATATTCAGTAATATACAGCTGTAGTAATTAAGGCCCTGGACAAAGTCCAAAGATGTCTGGTGTATTTCTGGTAGAAATGTTTTGAAGGGATGATCCTAGACAAAGGGAGTATTGGAGCAGATCACATTGCCCAGGGCTTCCCATAACAAGAATATTGACAGAAAGCTAAAGAGACTAGAGGTGTAGTATGGGTAAGTAGGTAGAAAAATAATCAGCTGTACATAAAAGGCAGGGGTTGGATTTATGCAGGAAAGGGAAGGGGCAGGTTCCATGGACTAAAACAAGGAGGAGCAGGTAAACCCAGCCTGTTTCCCAGTGGATTTGGTGAAGTGATAATTACCCATACCCTCTTTCTTGATGCAGTAGACCAAAGATGAAAGAATGTGGGCAGGGTAATGATTCCAGGCATGCAGAAAGCAAAATGCAACATGCAGCAGGTGGGTACCTACAATAGGCTTCATGCTAAAGGTACTAAAGGACAGTGGAAGAATATATGACCTTGGCAGGTGGGTGCTTTTCAGAATAATGAGGAGTAAGGCTGAAAATACAATGAGGTAAGTAATGGAAACTGGGAAGTGAAGCCTGGGGCAGGTGGTCGCCTCCTAGCCTTATGGTGTACACATATACACACACAGCTTGTCAGGTGAAGGCCTTCAAAGGATATAGTCAATAGTGGGCAGATGGCACCTCACAGCTCATAAATAATTCAAGAAAAGGTGAAGTGGGAGGGGATGCCCACAGCGACAGGGCACTTCCAATGAGTAAGACTAATACAATGAAACTGTAAATATTGAGAATAAAATGGCTGAATAAATGAAAACAATATCATGAGTGGGCAGGTGACTGCCTTTTGTCTACTAGACAAGTAACAGAAGAGAAGGCGCAGGTGAATACCTCGCTTCTAGGCACCCTGGATAACTAAGGCTAATCTCCTTTATCAGTGTCAGTGTCTTGACAGGTAGTTGACTTATCTTTGATGCTGGCACATTTTATTCCCATGCCAAGTGCTTGGATTCATTTCCTGTACTGACGCTGCAGTACAGCATAAGAAGGGTGACGCTTTACTCTAGATGTGCAGAACTATGAGATCCCACCTGCCTGAGTTTGTGATAGTTCAGGTGGACATAAAAAATGCCATGGCACTTACTGAAAAAAAGAGTATGAGATATTTAGTTACATATTCACATATTTAGCACTTCTTACCTATTTCCATGATCACATACGTCATTTACAATCTTAATAGGATCAAAGGATCAGTGGAATTTACAAGGTTAATGGCCATAAAGCCTTTTATATCCTAGCCATTCATGCTCCAAATTTGATTGGGTAGATTATAAGTAAATACTATAATGTTATAATATTTGCAACAGGGAGTGTGTCAATATGGTTTGTGATTTTAAATGCTTGCAACTAGGATAGCGTCAGTGTGGTTTGGTTTCAATTATATAAATGTATGATTGCCTGTGTCATAAGTCATGGCTTAATAAAGATGTTTCTTTAAAGCAAAAAAAAATACTAATTATCAATGTCCATGATCCAGAATGGCTTTAGTGTATGTCTGTGACTTAGGGTCTCTACAAACTGCCCCTGTGCATAAGGGCCACAGGCGACAAGCCAGCAGTGAATTTGTAATTTTCCATCCATTGGTCCAAACTGCCTTTGAATAGGTTTAAGGAAGAGCTCTGTTTCACATGAATGAGGAGTCTGTTCCTGAGAGGGGGTAATCTCTGAGACAAATACCTATCCCGACAACATGTTTTGTTTATATCACAGCTGAGGTTTAGATCCTTAGACTGGGTAATTCTAGTGTTGTTTGTTTTGTGAATGTGTAGCAGATACATCAGGGATGGTTTGGAGAATGCCTTGTAGGTTAGGTATAGCTCTTCCTTCAGTAGTTTGTAGGAGACTGAGTACAAAGACAGGACTTTGAGGTGGTCTACATAGGACATATTATTTACACTCTATAAACTTATAGTGAGAAAACTCTGTGGTCACTCCGGTTGTTGCAAATACATGGTCAGGTACATGCTGAAGGGTGCACTGTACTTCATTATAGCAATAACCGACGATGTTGATGTGGTATATTGAAGATTTACCCACAGTCGGTGTGGTTTAATCATGAAGGCGAAGCCCAAGATTAAATAAAGCCAACTGTGGGTGAATCTTCAATATACTATACCATGGAGTCAGTTATTGCTATTATACAATGACATTATTTAAGAAAAAAAAATACTTACTTTTCATAAATAATGGGCTGGATTCACGAAGGCTTGCATGGAGTCTAAGAGGAGAGTAAGACTCCATGCAGCCAACATGTCTGCCGAGCGATCCAGGAACAGCTGGCAGGGGCGTGCAAGACAGCTCCTAAAACGTCTCTTACACGGACAGGGTTAGGTTATGCAAATTACCTCATTTGCTGCCGAAAGCTATGCAAATGAGATAAATTTGCGATCCAAGAAACCCTAACCTGTCCGAGTAAGAGTAGTGTTATTTGTAGAAATGTACTCAGTTGTCAACTGAGTACCGTTCGGCAAATAGCAAAACGGAGCCGTGACAGCTCCAAATAAAGGATGCATCCAGTTGAGGAAGCATGCCAAAGGCCAAATATATGGCCATTGGCATTTTTTCCCCGTTGCAAAATAAAAACAAATTTTTTTTTTTTACCTCGATCTCCGATGTTCAAGAGTAGCACAGCGCCGCACAAATGTGCAGCGCTCTAAAAATTAGAAAACCAAAAAATTAAAGGCACAAATAGGGAATTTATTCAAAATATTAATCTGCCATGCAAGTGAATGGCAGGCTGAAGACAACATGGCTACTGAGTAGAGGTTGTTAAGGGGGGAAGCTCAGTCTGAGAGATGTAACTAAGCATTAGTAGGCAATCCTATGCAAATGAGGTAAAGGATAGTGAATCCCAATATTCCCTGCTATGTGAACCATGTCCCTCAAGTGTAAGAATAGGAAAAGGGGAGTAACAGAGTAGGAGATGGGTGACATCATGAGGTATGTATGAAAAAGACTGTAAGCTTATTGGAGCAGAGTGGCATGTGGTTGCTGTGAGTTACTCAGGACTAAAAGAGGTGTGTCTATAGTTGTCTAGCCTGAAGGTGTACGCTATGGCTATCACTAAAGTTTCTTGCAAAGCTGCTTACACTGTGTGCACGTGTGTGCACGCGTGTAAACCCGTTTAAGCCTGTGTGCATGTGTGTGCACCCGTGTAAGCCTGTATAAGGCTGTCTAAGCAAGTATACACGAATGTGCACCCGCCTAATCCTGTGTAAGCCTGTGTAAGCCTGTGTGCACGTGTGTGAGCGTGTTTGCGCTTGTTTGCATGGCGCTGCCCCCTGTGGAAACAGAAATGGGAAAAGAAAGGAAAGGAAGTAGTAGGAAGTTAACTAAGGAGAACTAGCAGAGCTGCCAGGTGAAATCAATCAGAATCAGCCAATTACACAGGCAGTACACTAGCACAGCCCAGGCCAGCACCTAAAACTCTGCAAACAACATTCCCCCATTTTTTCTCAGAAACACTGCAACACTGCAGTCAACAAAGAGAAGTGAAAACTTAAAAAGCTTAAACTGAGACATAAAATGTTAGGGGCTGCCATTGCTGTTATAAGGCAACATGTGCAAGATGCTGAGGGTGGTGCCATTGCGAATGCTGCTGAGCAACCCACAGTGAGGAGACGGAGAAGAGTGTACAGACCCAGGGTAACCTACCAGGGGCTTTGTGAGCTGGAGATAGTGGAGTGCTATATAGTAGATAGAGAGCTCCAGCAGCAAATTGTTGAGCTGTGCAGGCCACGCCTCACACACAGAACCAACAGAGGGGAACCCATCCCAGTGGAATCCAAGGTATGTGTTGGCCTAAGAATACTAGCAGCAGGTACCTTCCAGAGACCAACTGGTGATATGATGGGGATTTCACAGGCATCAGCATCAAGGGTACTGCACCAGTTCCTGAATGCCATGTCAGCACATGTTGGTGATCATGTATATTTCCCCAATTCCCGTGAGTTATTGGCCAGCAATATGCGTCTCTTCCAGCAAATAAAGGAATACCCTGAGGTAGTTGGTGCAATTGACTGCACGCACATACACATCAAAGCACCAGCTGGTGAGCGGGGTAGGGCCTACATCAACCGCAAGGGCTTCCACTCCATCAACTGCCAGGTCATGTGTGATGCCCAGGGCATAATACTGAATGTGTGTGCTGACTGCCCTGGAAGCTACCATGATTCCCATATCTGGCATCTGTCGCAGCTGTACCAGACATTTGCAAATGGGGACATCCCTGATGGTCACCTAGTGGGGGATGCCGGATACGCACTGGAGCCATGGCTGATGACACCCATCAGAAATGCACACACACCTGAGCAAGAATGCCATAATGAGGCACAGGCACAAACACAAAATGTAATAGAGCATGTGTTTGGGATGCTCAGGTCACGGTTCCGGTGCCTGGACACATCTGGTGGAGCCTTGCAGTACTCACCAACTACATGCACCCAAATTGTCATGGTATGTGCCATGCTACATAATCTGATCTTGCGAAAACAGCTGCAGCAGGAACAGCATGGGGCAGGGCCAAACAGACCCCCACCATTGCCAAGGCCTGCACAGGTACAGCGTGACTTGAAGGAGGAACAACCTGAGCCTGCCCCAGTAGGCAGAAGGAGGCGTGCCCAGTATGCCTTGTCCTTGGCAAAGAGGCAACGCATAGCACATACACTGGCTCAGTAGGAACCCTGGAAATGATACTTCTCACTGACTCGCACATAAAATAAAAGGGATGCCCAACTTGACACTACCTGTTTCCAAACATGTATAGGGAGTGTAGTATGTGAATCTGACATAGGCAGCCCTGCAGCACCATCTGAGACATGATTGCCATGTTTTATGCAATGTTTTATGGGCGGCACAGTGGTGCAGTGGTTAACGTTGTCACCTCACAGCAAGAGGTTCTCCGGTTCAATTCTCAGCAGGGTGCCTTCTGTGTGGAGTTTGCATGTTCTCCCTGTGTTTGCGTGGGTTTCCTCCAGGTACTCTGGTTTCCTCCCACATTCCAAAGACATGCATCTGGAGCATTTCTCCCCAGGCCTCCACTGAAAACAGGTTCTGTGGAACCTAGTCGGACATTCCCGGTCAACAAATGTTAAATAAATAAATAAAATAAAATAAATAAAGCAGTGCTAAGCAGCTTTTATCAATATGTAGTATATGTAAACAAAATTGCTCGTGCAATGTTGGCCAAAGCTGAGCAAAGTCAGTTAAACTTGCTCATATCTGCGTTACTGTACCTTAAGCAGTCTGGTCTGGCCAGCAGACTTGAACCCAGAACACTGTGCATTATAGTCACAGTACTGAACCACTAAGCCATGATAGCATTACAGTGGTATCGACACAGCAGGACAATTGTACACTAATGCAAACACAAAGCAATGATGTATCATGCCCCTAATGAGGCAAATGGGTAACTTCACCCACATGCCTATGCAGTCAGAGAACATCAGGCCAGGCGTTGTGATGTGGGTTGTGTAGGCTATGAAGTTGCAAGCTAATATATGTGGCAATGGATGCTAAGACCTGTAGTATACTAGTATGCCTCAAGCCAGTATGATAGGCAACAGTACAGACTGTAATGGTGTCCTGTACATAGCAGTGCAGGCACAGCAAATGTATATAAGTGTCAGGTGAAACCCACATCCTATGTACACCCACAGTAACAATCCAGTGTACCCACGGTTAGAAATGTACAAAAAATAGCTGTCCCCCTTGTATGTAGAAATGTTGATAGGTCTATGCAAAGTGTCTCATGGAAGCCCTGCAGGCACAGCATGATCCCTGTTGATTTATGACACAAAGGTGAGCCCTGCTGTAAAAATACACCTTGATTTACCATACACATATGGTATAAATGTGTATACTGTGCGTGCTCGCACACTCCAACAAATGTAGTGGATTTCAATCTGCATCACACTGAAAGGTCATTCTGGACATGCTCACACACTTAGGCTAAATATGGATGTGATGATAAGGGATCTATGGACAAATGTGTATAGTCATCTCTACTTCCAGAAACACATTCACAAAGTGATCTGAAAATCCTGCTATGTGTACACAGAAACTGCCAAGGTCTGTGCATGTAGGTCAAAGGAGGTTGCCACTACTCAGCAGTCATCAGACCTGTCAGAGACTACCACAACACACTTGCGAGGAATCTAACTAGGCACAGTCATCAACTAGAAAGAACAATGAAGAACCTTAACAAGAGGAATACTGGCCTCAGATAGTTGCCCCATGCAACAAGAATGAATGTAACCCAAGCTGTACTCAGTGGCATACTGTCTATGCAGCAGATCTCTGCCCAACAGACAGGTGCATGTCATGGTTACACTCAGATCTGTTCTGAGTTACAGCTCAATGGCACTAAATGTACAGAGCCAACTGATATTGGCAACATCCTGGCAGATAGGATCAGTGTTAACTTTACTCCCCTCTCACCCATGAAAGAGCACATGTCTATAATGGAAGACTGCAAAGTTGCTGTCATCATGGCTGCACAGGTAAAAAACACTCTCCGATGCCAGTATCACAGCAGCTATGGGACCAGATACCTTCCCAGGTTGTGTAGTATCTACTTCCCTGAAGTAAACATTAACATGGAGGTTCTGTGGCTACTGACATTTCCAGAGGACTGCAAACTATGAGCCATCATTGTAAATACTAAAGATGTGGACATCCTACAAAAGGGCCGCACTGAGACAGATGGCTGTTGTCCAAGCCATGGGTTGTAGCTCAATGCCAAAATGTGCATTATCATCACCTTTGTTAAAATCTCTGTAGCCAAGAACTACAACATAGGTGGTAGTATACCTCACACTTTAAGTGTGACAAGAGACCCTGGGTCATGGATGGACAGTGGACAAAACTGTGATAAGCACATTTCCACAGTAGTCAGGAACCCCTCTTATGTGGCACACCTCATCGCAAAATGTGTCTCATGCAGAATAAAAGAGGACGTTGTTCCCCTCTACTCACCACTCACTAGAACTATAAAAGAGTATAACGCCACTGTTGATATGTACCTCACAAGACAACTACAACAACTGGAAAGCCAGCAGCAATACCTCACAAAGAGCATTAGTGGCCTGACATACATGCCATACACAGACCATCGCAAAATGCTCCATCTGTACTCCCTTGCATATCGCCTACTCAGAGGTGTTCACTGCGTAACATCCAAAGCTATGTCAAACATGCAGCTGTTGGATATGATCCACGTAAAACACTTACAATCACCCTGACCTTTGGACCCAAGACCACGAGTGAAATACAAAAGGAAGTGGTGTAGCCATTTACCTTATGGATATCCACACCTCCAGGTTACTGCCACAGCATGAGGCCTTGGAGACCATGCACGTGCAACTAACATTGGGCAAAGCTGCCCATCAGATTGTAGCCTGCTACAGATTATGTACCTTGTCTCAGGAACCTCACTCAGTATCCTGGAGAACAATGGCAAATATAAAAGTCCTATCAAACACCATTATATGAGGAGATTACAACTACCCAAACAATGAGTGGGTGAATTACTCGTATACAACATCCTTTGCCCAATGTGTCCTACAGTTAAGAAACTCTAACACCCTGGAACAGCTGGTCAGCATGCTCACTAGAGGTGACAACATACTGGACATGATCATCACCAACATGGGGTACCAGTGTTCCACAACAGAGATAAACCCCTCGCTGGTAATATCAGATCATTAAGTAATCACACTGGATATCCACATCCCGCCCCCACACCCAGTCAATGAAACCACTGTGAATACATTTTCAAAAGCAAACAGCACACTTCCCAAGACCAAAGTGGAAAGTCCCAAAGACCTCTTGCTATAGGATAATGGTATACAATCTGCCAAATCATTTACAAGTGCATCCTATGAGCAACTACAGGGTTGCATGGATCGAGATATCACAAATAAAACCAAGATGCACTCCTCCAAAAATAAGAAAACAATCTGGTGGTTGTTGCCCATAAATAAGATAGACAACAGCAGGAGGAAACTAACACCTGATAGAGCCAACTTCACTAAAGGAAAGGCATCACTGATCATTATTAGGATGAAACAATGATCGCTCATAAAATAATCCAAGCACAGTTTCTAAAGACAAACTGCCAAGGAATGTAAGAATAATAACCACAAAGCCTCTGTAGCTATATCACACATGTAGGTGTCAACTTCCAAATGTGCTGTCAGCTACTGAAAAAAGTAATGACATACATCAAACCAACTTTCATTGCCCACACCCAGGGGGACAAGTGCAGTGTAAACTCTGCTCCCATCACCCCCAAAAGGGCCTGTGTCTATCACAGAAGGATGCAGAGACACAGACGTCATGGATATGCATGTAAAGACAGCCCTCACCAAAGCTAAGAACATAGCATAAATGTGACTGTAAGTTGTCCCAGGCTGCGTCTTACACTAGGCCCACAAGGAACTACACCCTCACCTACATTCACTGTCCAGACTCAAGCATATCACAGGCTATGTACCCAAAGAATGGCATACATTAACAGTCATCCAGCTCCACAAAGGGTGTGCCAAAACAGAACCTGGAAACCATTGCCCAACATGTGTACTCAGCCTGGTCTACAGAGCTATTGAGCAAATTGTCATGGAACCCATACACTGAGACATTGGAGATCTCCAGACACTGGAATCTACAAAACTTCGCCTTGTTAAAGGCATAGCCTGGCTCCCAAACCTAGCTGACTTATTTAAAACAGTTACCATGAACATAGATGGAGGTGAAAGTAGTCCACACAGCCCACCTGGACCTCACTAAGGGCTTACCACACCATTCTCCATTCCAACATCATGGACAAGTGTACCAGCTTGAACATGAACAGCTATGTCACAGGATGGGTGACCAAGTGGCTCACAGATCAAGCACACATGTTCATAGTTGCGGGTGCCATGTCCAACTCTAAGCCACTCACACATGGCATCACACAGGTCTTGGTCCCGGGACCCCACCTGTTCAGTCGATACTGCTCAGAGGTACAGGCAAGCACGGCAGGTGTAAGGCTGAACAGATTTGCAGATGACTGAAAACTGTGGTCCATAATTGACTGTACAGCTGACACAGACATCCTCCAGAAGTGTCTTACAGAGACAGATACCTGGTGTCAAAACAATGCCCTCAAGCTGAATGGCTAAGAATGCATAGTCATCCCCTTTGGGTAATACAAACTGCACACAAATTACCACATAGGTGGTAATCCAGCATGTACTGAGAAAGTAATTATGGCCCTGCGGACACAGGTAGATAGTAAACTCACCTTTAATGATCACATGGCCAAAGTGTTTAGATATTCCTTCAATGTAGGCCATCTAATGTCACCTAATGTAACACACTTCATATAGTCTGATGATGTCACCATCCTACAAATATACCTGTGGAAGACAAAACCCCCAGTAATATGTATAACGCATTGTGTTAATGCATACTCTTCTAATATCATGAAGTAGTTAGGTAGGGATTTGAATCCTGCACTTGGCAACTGTGTGTGTGTGTTCCCCTTGGGACGAAACAACCTTTTAGGAGAGTAGTGAAACACCTCAAAAGTGGTAATCTAACCTTTGTCAACTCTGATGATGTCAGCATCCTACACGTATACCTGTGGAAAATCAAACCCCCACTAATCCGTATAGCGCGTCATGTTAATGCATACTCCTCTAGTATCATGAAGTAGTTAGGTAGGAGTTTGAAAACTGTGTGTGTGTTCCCCTTGGAAAGGCACAACCTTTTAGGAGAGTAGTGAAACACCTCAAAAGTGGTAAGCTAACCTTTGTCAACTCTGATGATGTCAGCATCCTACAAGTATACCTGTGGATACTAAAACTCCCACTAATCCATATAGCACTTTGTGTTAATGCCTACTCCTCTAGTATCATGAAGTAGTTAGGTAGGGGTTTGAATCCTGTACTTGGCAACTTTGTGCGTTCCTCTTGGGAAGGAGCAACCTTTTAGGAGAGTAATGAAACAACTCAAAAGTGGTACTCTAACCTTTGTCAACTCTGATGATGTCAGCATCCTACAAGTATATCTGTTGCAAATAAAACTCCCACTAATCTGTATAGCATGTCATGTTAATGCGTACTCTTTTAGAATCATGAAGTAGTTAGGTAGTGGTTTGAATCCTGCACCGGGCAACTGTGTGTGTTCCGCTTGGGAAAAAGCAACCTTTTAGGAGAGTAGTGAAACACCTCAAAAGTGGTAATCTAACTTTTGTCAAGTCTGATGATGTCAGCATCCTACAAATATACCTGTGGAAAAAAATGCTCCCAGTAATCTGTATAGCGCATTGTGTTAATGTATACTCCTCTAGTATCATGACATAGTTAGGTAGGGGATTGAATCCTGCACTTGATGAGTGTGTGAGCTCTATGTGTGTGACACTATTGGTCAATGTGTTGTAGGTTTGCTTTTACCACTGTATGACATATCAGTATGTATTGCACATGTGAGCTAGCTGTGCATCAAATATATATACGTACATGTTACCTCAATGATTGCATGTGTGGGAATCCTGCTTTCCCCAAGAACACAGCTGTCATCCTTGCCAGACTGTACTGCTGCTTCCCAGACCTTATGTCACATCTGTATGCTTGTGACAAGGCCAGCCACTGCAATGATCCCTGGCCTAGGTCATCTGTGTCACACAAAGTCATTATGATTCCTATTGGGATGTGTGAGTGAGAGTCTATGGCCGAGGTATATGTCAGACCTGTTCAAACACAGAAAAGTCTGTCTATGATGACTATTCATAGATTTAGAACAAACCATGGATATGCCTGCAGACCCCTTACTGCTTATGTGATCCACCAAGGGATTCCAAAATACCTTTGGAAATGTGATTAACAAAGGAGACCTGACATAACACTTGGTTGCATGTACACATGGTACCTGTTCATCATGCTGGTGGCTACTACCTATGTGGTACTGTGGGGATAATATGTTCCTTAAAGGTGGATGACTATGCTCAGTTTGGCTTATAGCTTTACAGCATGGGTTTGACAACAGGCATCTGTCTGTATGATACCCTTGTGGAGTATGTGTGTGTCATCTGAAGAATGCATTATAAGCCACAGTATGCATTACCAGATGTGGACGGACATATCCCTACTGTGATTTCTTGTACCTAAGAGAGCTATATGGAAAACAGGAGTGGTCTCAGTAATGGGTGCAGGTGAATACCAGTGGTTACTGGCATTGTATAGTACTTGAAGGATCCAAATGTTGCTGTGTGTCCTACATCTGTGTGTCGTTTGTCAAGACATCATCTAACAACTGGTTATGGTCAGGCTGTTGAAGTGATGCATGCCACCAGAATGCAAAACAATGACAGATAGTAACAGTATCACCCACAGCCAGTATCACCCACAGCACAGTGTCAAACCATGTCATACACACATGTGTAGTCAGGTTCCGGAATGTGTGTAGTACAATGCATACTGGCTACCAATAGAAACTATGGAGTGTTACTGTGTAATACAGAGCATGTCACCCTGGCCATGTGTCCACTATGCACGTACATGCAGACAGTGCACCTCCACCATGTTCACAACTGTAAACCTGCAAATCTGTGCTACACACATCCCACACATACTGTCCACTCTCTAACACATGCTGCCAATACTGCACACATCAGCCAAGTGGCACGCGGCCAGACAATACACAATTGGAACCAACACTGGTGTAAACAACACTACAATGACAATCATAGCTTTACTGCATCATACCTGCTCAGCTACACCTTCAAGCATATCATTACACTCTACAGCTGACAACATGCTAACATTGCTATACTGCTGTATAGACACCCTGTGCATCAGCACCATGGTAGCCTGTTCCTGCATCGATGTTACAGACGACAGGAGGTGGCACAGGTTTCATCATATGCACAGGGTGTGTTGTTAGTTCGCCAGAGGCCTACAGTGAGCCATCCAATTGACATGTATGAGTGTGTGTGTGTGTGTGTGTGTGTGTGTGTGTGTGTGTGTGTGTGTGTGTGTGTGTGTGTGTGTGTGTGTGTGTGTGTGTGTGTGTGTGTGTGTGTGTGTGTGTGTGGGGCAAGAATACTGTAATGGGCCAATGCTGTTGTAAACTGTGTGTGTATGTGTTAGCCCTAGGTGTCTGGAGTATGTGTGTGTGTCTGTATGCCCACAGTTCCACCATGTGGCTGTCATATACGTGTATTTGTGGGACAGCCACAGACTGTACCTGCGAGGCTTTACAGCTCATCCTCTCTGGTCATGGATACAGTACCTGTGCCTGGCAGGGGTGCTACTGACACTATCATGTACTAAGCCAGACTGGGTACTATCCCCAGAGGTGGATGGATGCACACTGGACACAGGTCCCTGCTGGGACTGTCCAGAGCCACATGCACACGGTCTTCTAGGACATTCTATAAACAGCCCACCCCCAACATTGCTGGGGCTGGTACTGGCACTACGGGAGTGACTGTGGCTTGAGGGATATCTGTGGCGACTGCCAGCTGCTGATGTTGCTGGCATATGTCCACATCAATGTCTCAACCATCCCGCACTGTCCTGACACATGGACATGACATTGCGGAAGATATCTAATGTCTCTCCCCAACGTCTATCAGTGACCTGGGTGTAATGTCGGATGGCACCTGCTAGGTCACAGATACTGTCAATGACAGTGGTGTTATGGGCCCTCTATGCCCTTAGTCCCTGTCTGGTGTACCGTTCCATACGTGCCTGTGCCTCCATGACAGCCTGGAACATGCGTGACATTGTCAGACCTGTGGCACATCTGCCAGTGGCATGATGAGCAGCAGTGCTTCTACGAGAACCCCTGGACATCTGCCTATGTGGTACCCTTCCAGACATCTGGGTATGGCTGCTGTGTTGGGATGCATGTTGCCATGGATACCACACTGCCCTGGCCAATGCCAACAGTACGCTGTCCCTCAGTTATGGGCATTGGTGATGGATGTATTGGCAGTATGACTGTATGCATGGATGGGGTGGACAGCTGTGTACTGTCAATTGGGGCCCAATGACAGACCCTGGCAAACACGCCTGTGCCTCAACACACCTGTCTTCATTATCACTATGTGGCTCAGTAACATCAGTTTCCCTGCTGCAGTGAACCAGCCCTAACACAGCACCTGTGGGAGGGAGACAGGAAACACACTTTACGACCTGTACATCATGTCAGCACACATGCACACATGCACAAATGAACACATGCACACATGCACACATGCACACATGAACACATAAACACATGAATACATGCACACATGAACAGATGCACACATGCCCACATGCACACATGCACATATGTACACATGAACACATGAACACATGTACACATGAACACATGAACGCATGCACACATGCACACATGCACACATGAACACATGAACACATGCACACATGCACACAAATACACTCCTCACTAAAGCAGATACCCACACACACCACCAGCAATCCAAAACATACTTAATAGTGGTTGAAGGTGGGTTACAGTATCACAAGGCAAACAGTCATATCACACGTCAGCATGCAGAAATTTTGTTGCTCAAGACCATGCAGTGCCAGTGTAGACAGCCCGTGTTAATAACAGTATACATGGCTTTGATGCATGTGTGCTGTTGTTCAGTGATTGGCCTCACAGCCACTCATTACATGGGTTTGTAAGGTGCCCAATAGGGAGCATTGACTAACATGAATGTGTTATGTGTTGAAGAGTGTCTCACAGCCCAATGATAGGCCTCTGCCCCCAGGTATATCATGTGTGCTGTGTGGATGACATGTGGGATACGGAAGTGTGACCTTACAGCAGGTGTCTGGATATGCTATGTGTAGCATGTTAAGGTGTACTGCGTATGACAAAGTTGTGTATGTTGTGTACATGTGTATCAACTATGCCTATCCAATGTCCAGTACAGTGTTGCCACAATTGTGTGTGCTGCTCTGTGTATTGCATGTGATTGAGGCAGCTACTGTCATTACTGAGATGTGCATAGTCTCACAGCAAACATGCACAGCATGCATTATGCGTAGGTGTGTTACATGTATATGGCCTACACCTCACCTATGACATGTACATTTCATTAGCAATATTAAAATTATAACACACTCACCAGCATCCAGCTGCCTTGCTGCCACACCAGAGGGACCTTCAAGAATATGAGACAGTTCATCAGTGGCCACAACTGTGCCATTGCTACTGTGAGTTTGCTAAAGTACAGTAGTACAACAGTTGACAGTCACAGGCGTACAGATTATATTCCAAATATCAGTATTGCACAACACTATGCAGCACAACTGCTAAACACACAGTACACATGTCACATATGCATAATCTACCAATACACATTACAGTAGTCTACAGATAGGTCATGTTACCTGCATGCTCCATGTCAACATGCTGGGTGGCTCCGGCCTCCATGATAACACATATCAGTTGCTGTTCCTGTGGTTGGCCAGGAGCCACCACACTTAGGAGCAGCTCCTCCACTCTGGTGAGGGGGGGGATGAATGGCCACCCCACCACCTGTGGCAAGTTGTTGTCGACAGATATCAGATGCACGCCACCGGACATGGTCTAATTAAATCACTGCAGTGATGGCACACCTGCTCATATGTCCGGTTATGAATGCCTATGTCATTTACCCGATGAACGAGATCTTGCCACAGTGCAGTCCGCTCATGCTGGTCCTGGCTGGTTCTAGAGAGCAGCAGGGTGTAGTGCTGCACAAGGCTGTTGTGTATTTCCGCCTCCTCTGCAGCTGTATAAGACGGGTTTCTTTGGTGGAACATACCCCTGGATGACAATTAAACAAGATGTGTGAGCAAGTCAAGTGGCACACTTGACATCCTAAAATACAGATATCAATTACCTGCCATATTTCGCATCCGATTGGTTGTCAGAGGATAGACATGTTCAATACCACATATTAGTGCTCAGGCCACAACTGGCTGTTAGTGCCTGCCATGCTGTATATATCAAACTATGTTCTGCACAGCAGCAAAGAGAAGCCAGTATGTAAGACTATACACCAGTACATGGCACACTGTATGTGACACAATGCACCACCTAGCCACAGGAGGTATATATCAAGCTAATGCATAAAGAAAGATGTCATCCATTGCAATGGATGTAAAGTACAGTTACAGTATTACCAGTATACCACAGTAGTCTTTGATGCCAAACCCCTGCCTAACATATCTGCACAGTTGTTGATATAGGTGGCATACTGCTGTACTAGACTATACATGTTGCTAGATACACACGTATACCCTGTAACACAGATATGATTGAGGGCATGGTACAGGCATAATTACACACACATCAGACATACATACAACACACAAATGTATGCTAACCCAGATGAGCATTACCTGTGTACCATACAGTACTGTGTGTCACTACTTACAAAACCTTATGCCTGAAGTATGTAATCTGTGAGGACTACAGGGAACACACAAAACAATGTTTACAAGCAATGTGAACATACACTGTACTGTACTGTTCAGGCCTGCAGCTTCAGGTAGAACTACAGTTCATATGGGAGTTGGATTCACCAGCAGTACCACTCACTAAGCATACATGTATTGCTTTAGCCTACGATGGGACACCAAGGTCAACAATAAGGGATTATGTTGCACCGTATGCCATACTACTTTTTCTGCCTGGAAATAGCATACACATCTTTTGCTGGGATCACAGCTAGGACACAAACTACCATGACAGAAACTATTTCACACTAAGCTATCACACCTTTACAGACCTTGCACACATTCACCAACACATTCACCATCACACTCGGTCAACCTCACATAGCAATTATTGCACTAAGTACATGTGTGTGTGCATCGTGTCATGGGTAGGTAATACGCTATTGGCGCTAGGGCCTACAGCAGCCTAGCCATATGCTACCCTGGCCTTTGACACACATGTAATTTAATTTCACTTGCCCCTGTCAACAAGAGCCACAGAGGTGATTCTCGGGGTGTATTTCCTATCTCCCAAACAATCATCAGGAGTATTTATGACAACTGCTAATGAGGAGCTTTGTTTCTATTGATAGGTGGTTTGTTTCAGAGTATGGCATGTCTCTGAGTTAGGACTCTATCCCTCCAGCATGTGCTGTTTAGTGAGCTGACAAGGTGTAGGGCCCAAGAGCGTATTTCTCGGAGGGATTGTAATATGTTTACATGGAGGATGTCCAACAGCTATGGGTGTGACATAGCTCTGTATGTTAGGCAGAGGTCACCTCTGGGTAGGCGGTATACAACACAGGCTAGCTGTAGTTTTGTGAGTCGGTCTGCATAGGGCATCTGTTTAAGGCCGGTATTACTCTTTGTGAGGTATATCTTTGGCCTTTCCAGTTGCTGTAGTTGGCATTGTACTCTCTAATGGGTTTTAAGTGTGATGAGTAGAGGGAAACTGTTAAATAAAATTAAGTGATCAATACACAGGAGGTTCAGGTTCAAAAGTTTACTAGTGTACACCAGGAGGCAAAAAACGTACAAGTACAGAATTTTGTCTGCCATGAAACAGGAAGTATACAATTTTATAGTCTTTACATTCAAGTTGTGCCCACCTTACTGATGTGGTCAGTGACAGGGCATCTACATCACTTTAGCTTACAGTCCTCTATTCATAAAATACTGCTGATACTGTATATTTAAAAAAAAAGTTTTCCTCTAGTAACAATACGGCCTTACTATCCACCTGGTCAGACATAATGTCTTTCTGTAAAGTTACTTCTTCAAGGTTTCACATCAGTTCAAATACAATAGCAGATTCAGTCTTTTAATACATTTATTTGTTCCCCTGTAACACTTTCCCAACAGCTGCGTGTTATCTTAGTAACACATACACAAGGCCAAATCATCCCAGCAGGAAAGAGCAGAAGATTTCATTATTTCACATATTTAATTTCCTGACCCAGCAGATAATCACTTGTGAAAAGCATAAACATTAAGACTTGCTGAGCTGGCAGCTGCCAGGGTCAGAGATCAACTTGCTATAAGCCACACTGCAGTTTCAAAACTACTTGCAATTACACATGAATTCATCCTTTTTGTTATATCATTAATAGAATAAAATGCATTACATACTACTTTGCTTTTAAACTAGTATTTCACATATATTCAAATACATATTTTTCTAACATTTACCCTCCTATTAATACTTTTTATTCTATTTTGAAGTATGCATAATGTTATTTCATCTCCTAACCTCTTCCACTAAGGATTTTCAGCTAGGTGAGTCATTTGATCTATACTTCAGAAAAAGTTTTTGTCTGAGATCAATTTTTCAATCTTTATATCTTGGTACAAAGTTTCAGTAAAAGATACATCAATAAAATCTTTGATTAATCTTTTCATGCAGGGAATTCCACAACAAACACATGCTCCTATTAGGAGTAAACCCACACAAATAGCAATCAGAATATTCATTAGGATGGAAACCCACCCCCCAAATAGATTCTGGAAAAAGTCCGTCAGTGGGTTTGGGCCTGGTTCAGTCATGGCTGATACTTGCTGAATTACCTCTAGGTGGTTGTTTATTTCATGCCTGTTGTCCGGAATGTACGCACAGCATTCTTCTTTGATAAGCGTGCACGTACCACCTCTCGCCACTAGGGTGAAGTCAAGAGCCATTCGATTTTGTAGCACAACAGTTCTCATTGTATTCAATTCATCAGTCACCAGTTCTAGGGCAGAGAAAGTTGCATTACTCATTACTTCGAGAAGTTTCGACAGTTTCCTCAACTCCCAGATTGATTTGACTGCTCCATATGCTGGGAATATTCCTGCCCAAGATATAACACTGTCACTCAAGTCCATATGAGTCAATTTGCTTTTATCCTTTATGTTATTATGGTCTTTCCAGCCAGCTTCGGTCCGTCCTACTGGATTTACAGGTTTCTCGACTGGACCGTCAGGTTTCCGGGCTGCTTCTCTCACGTTTCGTATCTTACCCAAAGGTAATTCTGCAGTATGGCAGGCTTATAGCCGGAACCAGATAACCCAAAAAACAACTGCCGGACCAATTCTCAGGTAGCCATTTATATGCTTTTTTCCCACAAATAAAATAACGATTTTCCACTTTAGTACTAATACGGATTAACCCTGCATGAAACATTTTCTGTTCTATAACTGACAATTGTTTAAATAAAACAGGATTTTTGCGAATTTCATTCATGGTTGTTTTCATTGGGTTCAAATATGAGTCATAATTAGTATTGCAAAGAGTATTGCCATTACTAGTCTTAATATAACACCGATAAGATATTGTTATATTACAATTGCTCCAGCCCACCTGGAGAGTGTCATTTTTATAAAAACATACAATTCCCTTTTGTGTGACAGGTAAAAATAAAGTTATTTTGTCCTGTGATCTCACAGTTCCCGTATCAAAAAGTAAATTCTCCCAAGTCTCATTTATCCCCAGAGGGACAGCGGACATTATCAGTCCTCCATCTTCTGTTGGTATAGCTGTACAAACCCAGCAATTTGAAATGTTCATAGTCTCTGCATATACATGCTTCATGGCTAGGTACGTGTTAAAATTTGGATGCCAGTCTATAGATGTTTTGTCACGCCTTCCCACTTTCACTTGTGTGGTTGAATGCAGGAAAAACCACAACAAGAGGAAAATTGTCACAATTATAGTCAATAAATGTATACTCAACAAAATGATTATGCAACATCTCTGGGGTTGATCTACATTTCTATTCGCTTTGTTCTTGGCCATTTTTCCCTTGTTGTATATCAGTCACAAAGTTTTTATCAAGTTGAAAGTTCTTTACCAGTTTGCAGTGTGTCAAATGGACCCAGGACGTCCTATCAGCCACTTTGACTGCAGTAGGTGTTGCCAACAGTACCTGGTACGGTCCTTCCCACTTTGGACTTGCCTAATTCTTCCTCTTCGTCACTTTTATCCAAACCCACGTTCCCGGAGCCAAAACTGCTTCCACTGGTCTGGTCTGTTCCTTATCTGAAAAAGAGTTAAACTGCAAAATATATATATTTGTTAACAGTTTCCTCATATAACTAGCTAATGAACTGTCAGCCTCTTGTTCTGCACGCATGAGAGCTTTCCACTGAGGCACATAATATGCTTTCCCAAAAGCCATTTCGAAGGGGGTCAAACCCTTCACATTTGGAACCGTTCTCATACTCAGCAGCGCTAAAGGCAAACAGTATATCCAATTCTTCTGAGTTTCATCAACTAACTTCCCAAGTTTACTTTTAAGGGTTCCATTGTACCTTTCCACCAGTCCTGCAGACTGTGGGTGGTAGGCACAATGGTTTTTCAAGGAGATTCCAAAAAATCTCCCGAGTTGTTGGATTGTCTCATTAACAAAATGTGTGCCATTGTCACTATAAATCCTTTCCGGTATGCCAAATCTAGGGATTACTTCTTTTATCAGAGCTTTCGCCACTGTTGCTGCATCCGGATATTTGGTTGGAAAACCTTCTATCCATTTAGAAAACATATCTACAATGACTAGACAATATTTTTTCCCTTCGCACTTATTCAATTCTATGAAATCCATACAAATAGTATGGAATGGATATGGTGGTATAGGAAAACTTCCTTGCTTAGGTTTAAATGCCCCTTGTGCATGATGCTTGTTACAAGTATGACAAGCTGCAGAAAACTTTTTGTGTAGTTTGTGAATCCGTATGTTTGGAATATTCGGTTTACTAACTGTACCATCCCCCCTGTTGAGACATGGCATTGCCCAAGGCTCAACAAAGCTGCATATCTAAATAAATTAGACGGCAATATTGTTTTTTTCTCTTTGGAAATGTACAGTCCATTTTCAAGAATTGCACCTTGTTTTTCCCATTTTTGTTTTTCTGCTTTTGTAGTAAGTGTCTGCATTGTTTTCAACATGTCTAAATCTAAAATCTAGAGGGTTGTAAATCCTCATTCAAAAGTAAAGTTTCTGAGTCGGAGGCCACTTGCTTTGCAGCTGCATCAGCTCTCGCATTGCCTTTCAAAATTCTATCCTGTTGTTTTGTATGAGCTACACATTTGCAAATAGCTTCTTTAGTAGGTAACTGGATAGATTCTAATTATTCCAAAATAAACTGCGCATGATTAATTGGTTTTCCACTAGATGTTATCATTCCCCTATTTTTCCATTGTTGCGCAAATACATGTACTGTAGAGAAAGCATACTGACTATCAGTATATATATGTTTACACATTTGTCTTTTGCTAAAGTACATGCCCGTGTCAAAGCTATCAATTCTGCTGCTTGTGCAGACAAGTTATGTGGTAAGGGTTGGGCTTCTAAAATTTCAGTATCTGTGTAACTACTGCATACCCCATTAGATTCTTTCCTGTAGGGCCCCTTCTGCATGAGCCGTCCACGTAATAATGTCACCTCGGCATCATCTAAGGGCATATCTGTGAGATCTCATCTAGGCAAGGTTAACTGTTCAATTTTCTGCAGGCAGCTATGTGGTGTGCCATCCGCAGGAGTTGGGAGTAATGTTGATGGATTTAATGTCGTACATCATTCAATTGTCATATGAGGTTGGCTCAGCAGTATAGTCATACATGAAAGATGTCTAGCAGTAAAATTATTGCGACTGCATGAGGCACTCTCAATGTGAGAGGGTGGAATAATACCACTGAGGCCGAAGCCTGTACTGCCATTGCAGCTGCAACCACTGCTTGTACACAGTGAGGCAAAGATCGCGCCACTGGGTCTAACTGCGATGAATAATAGGCTATGGGGCATTGTTTATCCCCATGTTGTTGCGTCAGCTCTGACATCATATATCCTTGCTTGCAATCTACGGTCTGAAAGAACCGTTTGTGATAATTTGGAAGTCCTAAAACTAATGAAGAAGCTATCAACTGCTTCAACCTGCAGAAAACCGTTTCTGCTTCGGGTGTCCATTGTAACAAATCTTGTGCTGCCATTGGCATTTTATATATTAAGTCAGTCAGTGGAGCAGATTCCAAAGCATAATTTGGTATCCAACTCCGAAAAAATTAGTTGTCCCCAAGAAGGACATCATTTCCCTCTTGGTTGTTGGTTTGGGTGCTTGTAAAATTGCTGTCTTTCTATCCTCGTCTAATATCCTACCTTCATTGGATATCACATATCCTAGGTATCTAACATGCTTTTTCCAGAGTTGTAACTTACTTTTGTTCACTTTGTGTCCTTGTGTTGCTAGGAATTTCAATAGCGCTACAGTATCCTCCCTGCATTGCTGCTGGGTGGGGGCTGCTAGCAAGATGTCATCTACGTAAAGTAGAATTTGACTACCTCCTGGTGGGGTAAACCCTGCCAGGTTGCTAGCCATTTCTTGTGCAAATATTGTTGGGCTCTCACAATATCCTTGTGGTAGTCGAGTATAGGTATACCTTTTACCCTGAAATGTAAATGCAAACCAGTATTGACTATCAGGATGTATAGGTATTGAAAAGAAAGCATTACTTACTGATATCTACCACAGAGGAATATTTCTGTTGCGGTTTTAAGTCATTTAACAAAGTATGTGGGTCTGGCACCGTAGGTGCTCTGGGTATCACTGCATTGTTTACAGCTTGTAAATCTTGAACCATCCGCCATTCCCCGTTTGCTTTTTTAACAGGAAATAGGGGTGTATTACATGGTGACTCAGGAGATTCTACCAGTACTCCTTCCCTGAGTAATGCTGCTATTATAGGCTTGATTCCTATTTCTGCATCTTTCCTCAAGGGGTATTGTCTTTTCTGTGGCCTAAATGCCGATTTTGGTGTAATTGTAACTGGTCCTGCTGTTCGAATAAGTCCTACATCTGACTTGCCTGTTGACCAAAGAGTCATTGGTATCTCACATAAGGCTTTCTCTTCTTCTTCTAATAAAAATGCTAATCAACTGTCCTCGCTAGATTGCAAGAGTACAGCGGGGTGTGTCTGCGTCAACCAATTCAACTTTTGTTTCTGTATTCCCTGTATTGACAATTCTAAGTCAGTCTGTTTTTCCCATCTTGTCACCTTTTCTCCTAAGTCTGCCCATTTTACGTTCTTGTTCATTGTCAAGCTGACATGTGGTAATCGATTTGATCTATATAATGCAAGGAATTCTTGAGGTAATGAACAGTTAACTACACTGTTCCCCTCAGTATCCCAATACAAAGTAGGTAATACTAATCTAGTTGCACGATTCTTGAATAATTCTTGCTCATATTCTCTATCAGGTCCTGGCGTATTTCAGTAGTATAGAGTACAGTGTAACAAATGCTGTCGATCAGTGTCAAAGGAGGGGGCTTTACTGATGGCTACGTTCATCAGTTCCTCGGTTACTGCCCCTGGACCAGTCGTAACTAGGTCCTGGCTGTACCAGTAAAATATTTCACCCTCCAATCGCACTACAAAAGTATCCATTTGTCTCTGTGCCTCCATACCCTGTACAGTTGGAACTACTGCTATGCCAAATATCTGCATAAGGTCCCTACCCAATAGGTTCACTGGACACTTTGCAGAAACAACAATTTTACTTCTTTGGGTCATACCTGAAACAGGGTCGGTTATTGCTATATCATGGGAAAGTGGTTCCCTGTATAGCTGTCCATTCGCAGCTTTCACTAGTATATAATCAGGTGATTCAGAATGTTCTGGTAACTTGGAGGGGTGTATCAGGGTCCATGATGCTCCTGAGTCACACAGGAATTTGACTTCCCTTCCCTCCACCAGAAGTGTAACTTCCGGTTTCGTATCTGCTAAGTAGAGCTCTAGGCTCAATAATGCTAAATCCAAAATTTCACTTTCTTCATCCTCCATATCTACTTGCACTTCCTCTATTCCTTCTATCACATTTACATTTGTTCTCTGTTTATTAACTTCTCCTAATGATTTCTGACTTCTGCATGATGTATCTTCACTATCATATAGTCAGTTCTCATCTCCCTTATCTTCTGTGATTACCTTTTTGTTCTGTTTACAATCCCTCGCTAGATGTCCCTTCTTCCTGCACTTAAAGCATTCACCTCTCTTTTTTCTTTCTTCAAAATATTCTGATCGTTTGTCAGACTGTTTATTTCCCTGGGCATTTTTCTTTCCCTTTTTTCCTGACTGTAACACAAATACTTCAGCTCCGTCTTCAGCAGTGAAGACTTGCACCTTCTTTTTCTTTTTGCTATTAAAATGTCTTTCAGCATGTCTAGCATATTCAAGTAAGGCTTGTAGCCTACCTGTTCGATGGTCTATCATATGCTTCGTAATGAAGCTGCTGATAGGTGCAATGCAACCCTTTAAAAAGGCATTTTTCAATTGTTGTTCATACGGGGAATCATTCACTTGATTTTCAGGAACTGTCATGCCGCTATGATTATTAAAACATTCCAATAATTTAGCATAGTACCCATCTATTGTCTCATTTTCCTGTTGTATGCATTGGTTAATGCAAGTCCAATCTGCTCTAGGTTTCCATTTCTCAGAGATTCGGTCTGTAAGACCTTTCACTCTATTGTCTAATTCTGCGTCACTATGTGGGAGTGGTTTAAGCTCTGCATTACGAGGTTTCCAGGTGCCACAAACCATGTGCCAATCTGGACCTATAGTTTGTCTTACTGCTTTTTCTACTTCTTCCCCATTCAAGTGGTAACTCAACCTCATGCCTTGCAAATCTTCTAAAAATTTCGTAAAATTAACTTTTGGATGGGGAATTCCCTCAGTAGCTTTCCGGATATCCTCTGGTGTCCATGGTCTGTATACTAAGAGTGTTGGGTCCTGCCCTGCTTGTCCTGCCTGAAGATTTGGGACCTCTATAAGTGGGCATATTTCTTCCTCACTCTCATCCTGTAGGTTTCTCTCTATTTGATATGATTCTGCATCCCCATGTATCTTACGTGCTCGGGACCTAGTTTCAATAGGATCTCTAACAAACGGTTGTGGTCTCGCTGAGACTTCAGGATAATGCGGAGGTGGACCAGCCTGTCCACTCGCTTCATATCGTGAAAAAGGCAACGGAGGGGGCAGGGGAGGAGGAGCTGTTGCTATTACTATGTTATTATCTTCTCTGTCTAAAAATAATGCTTTTGAATTTTTAATCTTCTATTCCCTACGGTTTGCTTCCTCAATCCACCTGTGTGCCTGAGGAATGCCTAACTGGCATTGCTTTTTTGCCTGACCTCCCGCATCAGATTTAAGTTGCTTAAGGAGTTTTACCAGTGAAGTTTTATCTAATTTACCATCAAATTCATATCTGTTAACCCACTTTGTATAATACCTAACATTATCAGAGCGTTGTGATTGCATATATTTTGCATCTTTGGTTAGAGGCGGAACTCGCGATGTTTTAGTGCACTGATTTCCCATGTTAAAAGAAAATGTTACGTAACCCTTCTTATCATGTGATATCAAAATTTCAGTTCCTTTTCACAGTTTATCTAGAATAACTGCCTACCTTATTCTGTTGCCCTGATCTATGACCAAATATACAGTAATTCCTTTTGTCCCTGATCTGCATAACAAATCTCGACAACAATATTTACTGTAACCTAGTCCCTGATCTAAAACAGAAAAAAGGCAAAATCTTCCTACCTGAGCCTCCAGTATTCTGCCGTCCAGGATCCGCTCTTCGGCCACAGATCAGAAAGTGGCCAGCCTCTTTAAATGACAATTCAGTCGGAGGTCTTTTCACCCAAGAAGAACTGTTTCGGTAACTTCTCCTGCGCAGTATTCGACCACCGGTAGACTCTGATCTGCAGCTGTCTGGGGGATTTCCGGCTAAAGAAGGACCAAACTGTTAAATAAAATCAAGAGATCAATACACAGGCGGTTAAGGTTCAAAAGTTTACTAGTGTACACCAGGAGGCAAAAAACGTACAAGTACAGAATTTTGTCTGACATGAAACAGGAAGTATACAATTTTATAGTCTTTACATTCAAGTTGTGCCCACCTTACTGACGTGGTCAGTCACAGGGCATCTACATCACTTTAGCTTACAGTCCTCTATTCATAAAATACTGCTGATGCTGTATATTTAAAAAAAGTTTTCCTCTGGTAACAATATGGCCTTGCTATCCACCTGGTCAGACATAATGTCTTTCTGTAAAGTTACTTCTTCAAGGTTTCACATCAGTTCGAATACAATAGCAGATTCAGTCTTTTAATACACTTCTTTGTTCCCCTGTAACACTTTCTCAACAGCTGCGTGTTATCTTAGTAACACATACACAAGGCCAAATCATCACAGCAGGAAAGAGCAGAAGATTTCATTATTTCACATATTTAATTTCCTGACCCAGCAGATAATCACTTGTGAAAAGCATAAACATTAAGACTTGCTGAGCTGGCAGCTGCCATGGTCAGAGATCAACTTGCTATAAGCCACACTGCAGTTTCAAAACTACTTGCAATTACACATGAATTCATCCTTTTTGTTATATCATTAATAGAATAAAATGCATTACATACTACTTTGCTTTTAAACTAGTATTTCACATATATTCAAATACATATTTTTCTAACAGAAACACTGACCTATATTTCCCTAGATGACACACCTTTTGTGATGACGTGTACCATGTAGACAGAGTACATGACTAGTGTGGCACTGTGATTATCAAAGGGGAGGCTACTGTCCGCTTGTGTCCCATGTTCCCTTATCACACCTTCAGTGTTAGGTAGACTACCACCTATGTGGTAGTTAATGGGTACAGTGTTCTGGCAAGAAGGGATGGCACTGCAGTGTCAACACTAAGCTTCAGTCCATACCTTGGTCGCCAGGCACCTGTCACAGTAAGTATGCCCCATGTCTCTCTCCCTCTCTCTATATATATCTACATATCTATCTATATACACACACATATATATATATATATATATATATATATATATATATATACATACACATATATATATATATATATATATATATATATATATATATATATATATATATATATACATACACATATATATATATATATATATATATATATATATATATATATATATATATATATATATATATATACACACACATACACACACACATACATATAAACATCCATTGCTGTACATATAGATGTACATATAGGCACATATACAGTCCACTATTCATGGTGGGAATATCAATTATGCGACAGTTGTGAGATATACAGTTATGTAATAATATTGCACAGTGTTGTGCAGACTGCATTGAAGGTGTTCTCAGCCCATGTAGCTTTAGCAGGCCTCATTGGCTGCAACACTGCAAAACCCACATATACCAGCACTGCATGCTGATTTCTTTGCCACATACTACAACCTGCATAGAAATATGCACATTACAACCTTCAACAACGTATATATATATATATATATATATATATATATATATATATATATATATATATATATATATACACCCGTCACAAACAGTTGCATTATGTCCCTTGCCCTATACACATGTTCAGATACATAGAGATACGTACTGCTGCCACATATGGATGATTCACAGTATGTAGAGTACTCTTCATAAACATCTACTACATGCCAGCAAATACATATGTGTTACATACTTTTCCTTTGTATTGCTCAGTTCCGTCTACTTTTAAAGGAAATAATTATTTATTTATTTATTTATTTTTTATTTTTTTTCCTCTGTCTGTTGCTGTTGCTCTTTCTTTTTCTGTCTCTCTCTGTTTCTGTCTCTTTGTCTGTGTCTGTGTCTCTGTCTCTGCCTCTGTCTGTGTCTCTCTCTCTCTTGCTGCAATGATATTATTGCATGTGTGGACAGCAAGTACAGCCTGCTTTTCTAGGTATCTGCACATGTGCATGTGATGGCCTCTGCACCAATTGGTGCCCACCATTTACTAATTGCATACAGCCTGCTGTGTGGTAATTGCAGTACTCACTGTCATAGCAGGCCACTGCTATAAAATGCTAGGTTAGGTAGGCGTAGCCCTTTCAGCTTTCCAAAGTGGGGCCCATGCTTGTTTGCTGTGGACACCGTTGTGTCAGTCAAAAGGCTGGTATACTTCTTATAGCTGAAGCTAGGGCTGTAGCCAGTGATTTGCATGTTGTACTCAAACCTGAACGTTGCTGCTTCTAGTACACACTTGTCAGTGTAGAATTTTACTCACCACTCCAAATGCTTACACAAGATACATGGGAGTATGTGCTTTACTTTCTAATTAGACAATTAACTGCCATACAAAAGTAGATATTGCAATGTATTCCTCTGGAACATGAACTGTTTGTGAAGTACTATACTGTAAATATTAATTACCTCACTTCTGAACAGTTTGTTTTTTATTTGTGTTGACATTAGCACAGGCTGCTCAAGACAACTGGACACATTTCAGTACTGAGTATGCCTACCTACATCCTTGGTAGAGCCTGAATACACAGGTATATTGTTCTTTTGGGTAGGGGTGCAGAAGTACAGAGAGCATTATATATTATTGTATGATGTTTATCTTGCTGAACATACAGGGTTGCTGTGTACCTGTTAGTCTAACAAGGCAAGTAGTCTGTCTGCGTAGCTCCCACTTGTGGAGATATCTAGATGGCAGCCAGAGGTTAGCCTATTATTCTCTGTCTGTGCACCACACTGGTCTTTTTTGCACTGGAACATTGGCATTGTCACAGTTGGTTGCTACCAGTACATGGCTACATCCTTTGATATTTCTGTGTTCTACTCCTACATAAGGCTATGCTTGTGGGACTCATTACAAAGCTATTTGCAGAGTGTGTAACAGCAGAAAAGCTGAAATGCCTGTGTGTTTCTGCCTCTGTCAGGCCTCTGATACACTCAGGTATATATTTGAACAGCCTCAGGGGAAAGGTACATATAAGTGAGGTACACCTGTAATATATTACAGACATTAAGTTGAGACTGTGAGAGAATCAGAGCATATGTATTAATACACCTTTTCTGGCGTGCATGCAGTGTGTACTCTTACTTATTGACATTATTCATTAAGTGTAATTCTCCACTTTTCGGCCTAACATCAGCACCTTTCAGAGGGATTCTGAGGGACACAGCTAACATTTGTTTACGAATCAGGGACATCCCCGAAAAGCAGTCACAGTTAGGAAGTATGGCCTATGCCCTATTCAAATATGCTAGTGTTTATCCTGCTCTGATACTGTGTGTGGTTTGTAAAGTGCTACTGTAACATTATTTCCTGTTAGAATGGCTGGTTCTCTTTTCACAGTCATGTCATGCAATTCCACAACAACTGCTGGTAAAGATCCACGGAACAAGATTTGTGTTATGGCATTCCTATTTTCCCTTTACATTCACTCATTGTAATGCATGATATATTTATTACAGCACCAACTTGTTGTATGTCTATTGTTGCTTAGTGGCACTTCATGCAGTGTAGTGTGTCCAGGGTTTGAGACTGACAGAGGTGTTTCATTTTGCTGCTCAGCAGAACAAGGGCCCTGCCATGCAGACTGACTAAGGCACTTTTAAGCAGTTGTAAGCAGGTTTGCATGGGTTTGCATGACACTTAGCAATACTTAGCTAAGTGCACACATGTGCACACTCTCTCATACCCGCTAACTACTGCTTAAAAGTGCTTACTCCTGCTAACCCCCGTGCTAATTTCTTTGAAAGAAAAGAAAATGGGGAGATTGGAAAGTGGTGAAAAAGGGGGCACAAAGAGGGAAAGACAGTTGGGAAACCAGCTCGGGATGTGCAGGACGGGTGTAGGGAAGGTCCATAGCTGCCCATTTCTTTACCAGCAACAGCTGTGCATATGTTAGAAATTTGGAGTGAAATTTGAAACCTTCCACCCCTGAGAGAGGGGTGAGGACAACAAAGTATGTTGTACTGCCAATTATAATTATCAATTTACATGTCCAGTGGACATGTGTGCGAAATGGGCAACTATGTATGGGGCGTAATTTTTTTGTGGGAACAGATTGCCCCTTTTTTTTTTTTCAGGTGAGAGTGGAATGTGAGGTAGAGGAAGTAGGTATATTTGAGGAGGTAGGTTGGAGAGGTAAACAGACAAGACAAACAAGATGCACACAGGGGTGGAATATGACACGGGGTGGGTGAACACAATTAACGGGGAAGGAGGTTTGGAAATCGCAAGCCCATGAGCCCACAGATGGTAACAGTGGAACTGAGATCCCACCCATGGGCAGTCACCACTGCACCTTCACAGCCCCAAGGGTGGCTGTGCTGGGGGCTGCGTAGGAAGGGCAGGCTCACCCATGAGTCACGCCACTCTCACCTCGAGCTGGCGTAGGGGATCAGCGACTGAACGCTGGATCTCCCTATGCCCCACAGCGTGGACCCTTTGGAGGGTGACAGGTGGCCCTTCTCCGCCCATGCTTGCCCATGCATGCATGGGTGGGATGAGCCCCATCCCCTGCAGTGCTTCCACCCAAAGGTGGCACAGGACCAACGGAGGAGGGGAGCCCGGGCTGGGCACCGGACCTGCTGGTGCCAGGTGCAATCGCCAGCTGAGGTGGGACAGGTGGGTCCGCTGGGACTGGCCTTCCCATACGTTCTGTGTTTAGGTGTGTTTAATTACAACATAGACAACAACATTCCAAATTAGTTGTAACAGCATGCAGTAATATTCCCATTAACTCAACACACCAGGGTTCCAACAGTTGAACAGCAAGCATAACACATGCATATATTGAACGACAGTGGACATTCCAACAGCATGCAGGGATGATTGGTGGCAACAGGCCACCAAGATTGCGGTGTTTGAACAGGGCAGATGCATCAAAGTAACTACAGATATTTATAGAACAATAGGACATATACCCCAACAAATGTTTTGAGATTAGACATATCCATTGAGTTGTGGAATTGCATTGTTTATGCACATACAGTAGGGTGTAAAAAGATTCCTCAATTAACATCTTATAAGTACTTTTAGTCTACACTACATTCCTATTGACTGCAGGTGTATATCCCCAACATGTATTATTACACTTGGCAACATGCATTAGGTTGTGTAATGGGTTTGGCTAGTTCATTATATACCTGACCTATATCTGACATACTAACTGTCCAAGATACAGATGGTACTGCTACATAGTTATATATTTTATTTATATTTATATAGATATATATCTGGATGTGTTCACTTGACATTTTCAGTTAAATTTCTACAGAACCCTACATTTTATGTAGCACACTCACATTTCTGGGGAACACATTAACAAGCTACTCATGTGCCAGATTTACCTATGCATGCCAGCCATTAACCAACTGTTGAGGACTGTATATATGCTTCACAGCTACTGGCACTTCCTTCATCCACTTTATATGGGACTGCCCAACTGTGGGTTGACAACACTTAATACAACAGTACTATTTATATAATGCAAGGGCACAACAACATTTCAAAGTAAGTGACACAGACACACTCCAAGTATTATACCTTTATTAATTACATTACACACTTTTCTACAGGCTCTCTCATTTATTTGATATTACAGTGCATACAGAAGACTTATTCAAGATGTATTATACCTTTATTAATAGGTTACAACACTCTTTTTCAGGCTTGCTCACTTATTTTATATAACAGTGCATGCAGAAATATTATACTGGACTTATTTTACCTTTATTAATGGGTTACTACACTCTTTTTCTGGCACTCTGACTTATTTTATATAACAGTATATGCAGAGAAATTATTCAGGGCATTTTATGGCTTTATTATTGGGCTACAACACTTTTTTTCAGGCTCTCTCACCTATTTTATATAACAATACATGCAGAATAATTACTAACCTGCCTGGTGATGCAGCCTTAGCAGCCTATCTGCATAGGCTTGCTGATTCACAGCACAGACACCTGCAGCTGTGAAGTAAATGAAGGGATATTGAGACATACCTATCCATTATATAGACTAAATTAGCATCTCTTACATACTTCATTCCATGGCTACCTACTCAGTAGTGGGGCATCTTGTATGCCATGGGCCTCCTGTATCCATCAGTTCAGTATGTCCTGCTTCCATCTCTTCAGGTCTGCATGGTGGTGACGGACCTGCTCACCAGTTCGAGGGACACCTATGGCACTGGTGAGATCATGAGCTAACCGGTTCCAAGCCTCTGCTTTGTACTCTGTCCCTTGGAACTGGCCTTGCAGGAGTCTTGACTCATGACAGTGGACAAGGAGCCAAACCATGTACTTTGACTCCTCGATGCCCCAGCATTGCGCTTGAAAGAGAGTACCCTCTCCAGCACCAGCCATTCTGACTGCAGATGGGAGCTACAATCAGTTATGGCGAGTATTCCCGCCTATGAAGCTTAAATATGCCACATTTCCTGCACTTATTTGTGATTGGCTGTTTTTGAAAATTCTGGGCTAACAGCAAACCTGTGTAGTAATGGTTAATCTTCCATTTATATGTATATGTATGTTAACAGTGAATGTTTATGCTAAGCTGTCATGGCTTAGTGGTTCAATGCTTTGATTATGGTGCACAGTGTCCCGGGTTCGAACCTTGTCATTGCTTTTTATTTTACTACTGTCCAGACAGTCAGGCTAGGGGGTGTGGCTGTGTTTAGGCAACTTTGCTCTACGTTGCTCCACGTTGCCCTATGGTGCACTGGTTAGCATGGTGCGCAGCTCTGAACAAACCTATTGCGCTAGGTAAAGCACTGCTTAGCTATGGGCAATTATATTGCACTAGATAAAGCGCTGCTTAGCTATGGGCAATTATATTGCGCTAGGTAAAGCGCTGCTTAGCTATGGGCAATTATATTGCGCTAGGTAAAACATTGCTTAGCTATGGGCAATTATATGTCACTATCCTTAATGCTGCTCACCTTCTTATATTTATATATATATACATTTTGCTCACTAATACATAGGCCATTTCAATGCTTTTTACTAAAATTTCATTCGTATATGTCAGGAATTATTTTATATACTAATTTAAAACGTGAAATAGACAGTGGAGTGGTGGGACTAGAACCAGGAATGTCTCCTCTTTGTGCGAACGCTCTACCACTATGCTATTGCTATTTGGCTTGATTGGCATAAATATTTCTTATTATGCTCTTCGACGTCGAAATTGCTAACTGCAGCTAAGCGATGGGCACACCCGCGCAAACACACGCAAATACGGGCAGCTATATCGGGAATTAGAAAAAAAAAATGAGTTTACATTTTACATTTACAAAGGGGTTTAGTATGTGGGGATGTGTACTGTTTGCTATGTGTACATTTCAGCGGACTCGCTCATTGCATTTGTCTTTTTCACTTTATATGGTTGTGGGGGCATGGATATTTGGACTGCTCGGCAATCCGACACGCCCCCTGCGGTCTAACACGCTCTGTGTAAGCCTTCCAGTTGAGTCAGCGCCCTCAAGCATATGCATGATGCACTGACGTCGTAGCTTAAACGGCAGTCTCCGAGTAGGACTTGGTTAGTCTTACTCGGAGGATTACTGAATCCCAGCCAATGTCTTTGTATAATGGTGCTGTAGTGCCCTTCCATGTTTTCTCCGGTATCCTGGGGCTTTCCTGATGTACTGCGCATGTGTATGGGACTTGAGTTCCCATGCTTATGCAGTACATCAGTGCTGTGTAAAGGAAACAACAGAGAAAGGAAGACCTCCATTGCTTTTTTTTTAATTAACAAAAAAGAAACCAGGAGACTTTTAATGTTCAGGAGACACGGGACAGAGAAACTAAAAGGATAATCAAGTATGTTTCTTTAGTTTTGCACAATATACTTGATTATCCTTTATTTTTATATTTGCCATCTGTATAGTTTATTTGAGGTATTTGGTTTTGTAATTTTTTTTAAAAAAAGAAAGAAAAATACAATTTTTATCAGATATACTTATGGAAAAAAGTCCAGGAGACCGGACCTCTTTTCATTGGTATATTCTCAGATCTACAACGGGCAACCTGGTTGAGCTGACCAATCAGAATTCTCCTTTTTGAATATTAATGGCCAGTCCTTGCATAATATTGGTCTAATGAGGGATGAGTATAGTGGGACCATGATCTCCTTAGATCTGGATGCCATGCACTTACTTTTAAGTTACACTTCATAGAAATATTTTCTCACTACCATGAACACATGGTGATCAAAGTTCAGGTTACTGTCACCCTGAGTTTCCAAGTCCCTTATCACAGGGTGTCCTCTTAGGGGAGTGTTATTAATGTTGTAATTTGCAGTGGAAGTCATCTTCTCAAGGTTTGTAATTATGCATTATTTTGCACTGAGTATTAGGCCATAGTTCTGGCACCAGTTATTTGTCTGTGTCACATATTTCTGAAGGATATCTACATCTTTGGGGGAATTCAGTAATTGCACCTAGCTTGCAGTCCTCAGCAAATGTGGTCAGTCAAAGGCCCTGTACATTTGTCTTGACTTCAGAGAAGTATATTTCAAACTGGAGAGGTCCCAGTACTGAGCCCTGTGGGACACCACCACTAACCGGCCTCTTGGTGGAGGTGGTTTCCCCCACCCTAACTTCATGTGTCCTATCAGTGAGCCATATCATTATCGATCAGGTGACTTAGGGATTTATACCTATATTTGTGAGTTTGTCTGTAATACCTGAGAGGGATATTCTGTCAAATGCCTTTGCCAGGTCAAGGTAGGCAATATATACAATTTTGCCCTCATCCATGGCTCTAGTAACCTTCTCTAAGATGTCCAGCAAATTTAGTAGGCATAACCTGCCCTTGATGAAACTGAACTGGGATGGGTCTAATGTTTGAAGATTTTCTATGTCTTTGTTTATCAGGTCTGCAATAATTCTTTCCAAGGATATGCATATAAGACTAGTCAAACTTTTGGGTCTGTAGTTCATTGATGGTCACCTTTGTGTAGAGGGATGACAGTTGCAATCCTCCATTCCCTAGGGATGAAGCCTCTCTGGAAGCTGTAGCTGAATAGAGATTCTAGTGGGCCTGGCAGGTCATACTTCAAGCTATTTAGAAGGGATCCTGAGATATTATCAGGACCAATTGATGCAGCATTTTTAGTTCTGGAGAGTGCAGTGAGGACTTGCTCTTTAGTGATAGTTGGGGAGAAATGGTAAAGGGTATTTTCTAGGGGGAGGAGAGCAGGGGTGATAGTGTGGTGAAACTGGAGTTAAATATATTGACCAGCAAGTTTGCTATATCTCTCATTTTGGTATAGGAAGTTCCATTTACTATTAGTTCAACACACTGTTGGCTTTTCCCTTTAAGATTTCATACATAACAGAAAAGTGCCTTATGGCTATCTATAGCCGGGAGGCTATTTTTGCCTTGAAGTTGGCTTTTAGTAGACTTGATTAGCCTCTATGTTGCTTGTTGAGACTGATGAAGGAGGTCTTTTTTTGTCTTTTGGGCATAGCCCTTCCTATTTTTGAACAAAATTTTCTTTTTTTTTTTTTTGTTGTACAACCAGTTTATACTGGGGTCCACCAAGAGGACTTGCTGTTGGAGTTTGTCCTAAGTTTAATTCAGTTTGGAACTGAGTTTCTGTGCAGTAATTTAGATGCTTGTACAGGGTTTCTAGAAACATTTCTGCATAGGTTCATAGGTTCATAGGTAGGTAGTAGGCTATTGGCCCTAGGGCCTATATAAGCCTAGCCAAACAGTACCCTGGCTTTTGCCACCCAAGAAAATTATTTTCCTGCACCCCTGTCAAGCAGAGCCACAGAAGTGATCCCCAGTTTGAATTTCCTATCTCCCATCCAATCATCAAGATTTTTCTTGAAGAGTGCTAATGAGGAGGTTTGGTTGATATAGATAGGTAGTTTGTTCCAGAGTTTGTGAAGCCTCTGAGACAGGAATCTATCCCTCCAGCATGTTCTGTTTATTGTGGTGACAAGGTTTAAGTCCCTAGAGTGTGTAGCTCGGAGGGATTGGGATTTCTTTATGTGGAGCATATCCAACAGCTCTGGGTTTGACATAGCTTTGTATGTTAGGCAGAGATTGTCTCTGAGTAGGCGATATGCGACAGAGTAAAGCTGGAGTTTTTTGAGACGGTCTACGTAGGGCATCTGTTTGAGGCCGGTAATCCTCTTTGTGAGGTATTTCTGTGGCCTTTCCAGTTGTTGTAGATGTCTTGTGAGGTACACACCAAAAGGGGCATTGTACTATATAATGGGTCTAATGAGTGACGAGCAGAGGGGAACAATGACCTCTTTTTTTCCTGGATGAGAAACCTTTTGTGATGAGGTGTGCCACATAGAAGGATTTCCTAACTACTGTGGTGATGTGATTATCAAAGGAGAGACTACTGTCCACCTGGTCACTACATTCTCTGAATTTGGGGGGCTTGGAATTTAGCTATGCCTTTACTTAATAGGAAGTAGTTAGCCTTGGAAAAGTTGTTAAAAGTTCTGGGGTTTGCTGAAAGTGAAGGCTTTATATTTATTTTAAGGGTTATTGCTTTGTCATCTGATCTTACCAGTGAAGACAGTATACAAGTGAGGGTGCAACTTTCCCTCATATTTGTGAGGATCAGATCCAGGATATTTGTAAGCCTAGTAGGTGCGCAGACTAGCTGTTCCAGGGTGTCAGCATTGACAAAATCCAGGAATCTTTGAGCCTGCATGTTAGCCATTGTGTATGTATTTCAATTTATAGTGGGATAGTTGAAATCACCCATGAATACAGTGTTGGGCTGAATTTGAGTGACTCCATTACATTCAGGTATGTGGGATGCTTACCCTGGGTCATAGCATGGGACCTATAGCTAGCAAAGATATGGTATTGGACGTTATCTAAGGCTAGTTGGTCATGGAGTAGCTCAAGCATGTCATATTGTTTGACTAATCTTAAGGTGTGCTTACTTTTTACGTAGATTGATACACCTCCACCTCCTGTCCCTTCCTGTGCAATACAAGGTCTAAGTGCGTGGAAGCTATTATAACCATGCACTGCAGGGGTGCCTTCGGTGGCTTTAGACCATGTCTCAATAACTGCATAGTTGTCAAAACTCTCCAGGGTGAAGAGTGCTACAAGGAAATGGAGCTTCTTGTTGAGACTCTTAGCACTGAGCAATAACTCCTTTGGTTTATGTTACATAGAATTTACTATGTGGGAAGATTTGTAAGATTGCCATTGCCTAAAAAAGGTACCATATGGGTGGCTAATATTTTGTCTAATATCCAAAAGCCTACTGGGGACAGGTGGAGACCATATCTGGCAAAGCAGCATGGTCTGTTGATCATGTTCTCCCAAGCTGCTAAATACTGGACTCGCTTAGAATGGCACCAGTAACTAAGCCAATTGTTAAAGTCAGTCGTCTTCTGTTTATATTGTGGTGTCATCCTTTGATATCATGCTTTCCTTTCCTTAATCCCCCACTCTTTCTGTCATAATCAAAATCTTATTTGCTTAAAGATATATTTTGCTTCCCATTTCTTATTATACAAAATATCTTCACAGCTTCCCTTCCACTCAAACCATAAATATGCAATTAAATTGTATCTGTTTTCTCAATTTTGTGCTTGTTGTCTGCATTATACAATAAAGACTGCAAGAAAGACCCATCCAAGATAGTCTTCTCTGTGTAAAATTTTAAACCATCTGTAGTGAAGGACATACCAGTGTTACAGCTACATGGTTTCTGAATACCGCTGACTTTTTACTTTTTTATTCCTAAAGTCTTTATGGGAACACTCAGGCCAATAAAGCCAAGCCCCACTAGCTGTATTGTGCAACCTATAGAATATTGTGACCGTACCCCACTCATAAAAACTCTGATTGCTAGATGCATTTATTATCATTTGCCACAAATCTGAAACTGTTTTACACTACAAAAAAAGCTTCTTCTGTATCACATAAGTTATGCATGTTACCTTTAATTTTCTTATATACAACATCTGTGGTATATTATCCAAATTTCCCCTAGTCAGTATACAAATGACTTCTTGGGTGACCCCTGAAAAATAGGCCAGAAGCCTAGTGGCTGTAACCTGGTCAATAAAACATAAGCAAGCAAATAAATAAATAAATAGTTTAAACATCATGAGAGTATAACTATTCTGAATGAAGTAGCTGAAACAATTAAAATGTTATGGTATAGCAATGGATGAAGGCTATGCGTTGGTTCCTGTACACATAGGTTTGATTCCCAAAGCCTCCACTTGTGTATTGTGTGACTCCAAGCAAGTAATTTAATCAGACAGTGCTCTGGAGCCATTGAGAATGTGAGCTCACAATCTTAATGGTCTCCTGGACTACATGCCTAGTAACTATGCTTGAACTGCCAAGTAAATGTATTCACCCTATTTGTTGTGTTTAACAGATAAGGAGATGATAGGTACAACCGTAGCAAATAAAGCTTTGGTTTAACATGAGTTTGGTGTATTTATGGTGGGGGGATTTTGGATGAGGATCCTAGATAGAATCTATTGTTCTTAGTTAGTTGCAGTGATTGAGCATATGAATTTTAAAAGATTCCTTCTTACAGCTTCTGTCTAACTTATATATAGGCATAGCGGCTTTTATTACAACTGATAATTTTGTAATGGACATGCTGCTAGTTATTAAGACAGGGCTCCTTACCACCATGGCTATTTGTATTAGAAATTACACTGCTTTTCTTAATGGTGAGATGTAATGGGATTATAATAGGAGACACAATAAATTCAAATTATTCTTACTTGCAGGTAACATTTTCTTTTCCATATGTACTGAGAACATTATAACTCCCTGCATTTATTATCAGTTTATTGGAAATTACACAATCTGTAAATATCCCAAGTTAAAGTTTTATGTTGTACTTTTGCAAAATAAATGTTTTTTTGACATAGCAACACTGCAAATTCAAGTACACACGGTAGTATATATGTATGCACTCTCATTTTTTTTCATTTTGTCAAAATCAATGATTCCACCATAACAGAAAAAGGTGAACTTTTGTGTATAATTCATTTCACTTCTTTTTTGCTTCAAGTATCATAAGGTAAGCAATGTACAAAGTAATTACTATCATTTTATTGTATCATAATAAGACAAGTGGTGGTCTACAACACCACAAATGGCAAACAACTAAAGGAGGTTTAGGATTATTTGGTCCTTCTCTTTTGTGCTGAGGCTGCTGTGTCAGTGTTAACATTTTATACAAATCTCCATTGCTCTGAACATTGGAAATATGTGCATTTTCAAATAATTATCCATTGTCATAATAATTTAATCAATTACACAGAAGTTCTGCCAAAGCTGTTTGGCAGAAACATTGTCTAGAACAATTCAATCTCTCCAATACATATAAGCTCACACAAACTATCAGCAGTATTATTTGCTTCTTACAACCTCTACCCACATATTCTACTTCATTAAAATATGCATTTCCTTATTAGTCATTTCAAATATATCATATGTATTTTGTCCCCAAAGTCCACACCCCTAATTAACACGAGTGTCACCAGTTTATTACTTTATAACAATACATTTGCTCAAAGAAACCAAAAATAGTTTAACCAAAACTAGCTTTACCCATGACAGTGGTAAACCATTGACTGAAATATCAACCTCCAGGACAGCTCTAATCCAGTTGGAGTCAACTTGTCCAACTTCTATTGCCGAGAGGCATATCCACAATGTCTCCTCAGCATGTATGACCATCAGTGCTATGCAATGTGATGGACTGCTTGCTAAACCTAAGCACTAACCACCTGGTTCAGGAAATAAGGGGATATGCAAGGGGGGAATGATGCCCTGTGGCTGCCCTCTAATGGTGTAATGGAGGAGGAGAGGCGTAGCATGACTAAGTGGTCTGCCAGTCTTGCAGGGCACTCTGGATGAACCTGGATTAACTGTCCTTATCGGGGAAAGTGATATGCCTCTTTGGCTCCTGGCCTTTGAGACAAATTTATCTGAATGGGAAATACATTTTCTCCCCAAGACCAAAGCACCAATTAGCACCATCATAGAGTAATGTCAGTGTGATCAGTTAATTAGCATAAAACAATATGCTTGTTCAAAGAAAACAGCAATAGTACAACAACAATTAACATTCCTCATAACAGTGACAACCCAATGACTGAAATTTCAACCTCCAGGACAACTCTAACCTTAGTA
>NC_056727.1:788937063-788994563 GCF_019279795.1 Protopterus annectens
AAGTAAGCATGTTCCCGAAAGGAACTATAAAAAAAGTGACCCCAGTTGTGGCCAGAGTCCCCCAATGTATGATGCAGCTGTCCAGATGTCCTGCCCTAAGAGGATAAAAGCAATGTGCATACCCCTAAAGTAAATAAAAATAAAACGCAATTTTTTTTCCTGTCCCCACTAAAGTTTAAGCATAGCTGAGCGGGTATGGGTGTTGCACAACTGTGTCCAGCCTAGCTTACACATACCAAGGAGCTAAATAGAAATATACAGGTCAAATGCCTAATATGAGATAGTGTAGTGGTTAGAGCTTCTGCTTTGTATGCAGTCATTCATGGTTTAAGCCCTAATGAAGGCCATTCACTTTTATATGTGCAAGCAGTACTAAATTTTTTTTTGTATAATTAGGTAGTAAATAATATATATTTGTCAACCAGAGTAGTATATCAAGTCAAAATGTGAGGTGACAGTCTAATAAAGTTGTGAAACTCCATATAAACACAAGTGTCCCATACAGTATAGTCACACAAGAATATAATGTAATGAAAGCACATAGGAGATGTTATGGAAGATAAACATACATATCATATGCTATTAATGAGGAATCAGCTCCACAATCCTGATAGTCCATGAAATGAATAGAAATGCTAAGCAATAGTTAGCCCAGCTAAGTGGATTTGCATACCTTTTTAAGCAATGCTGACCTTAGCTGAGCAGGTTTCCATGTTGGTTAGCTTAGCTCACCATATTCAAAATCATCCAGTCATGGCAAAGTGTGGGAATTCAGCCCTATTTAAACCTCAGCGGTGGGACTACAACCATAACCAGTTGTAGCTGATCACCGCAGGCACTATGGCTGGCATCTGTGAGGGTACGCACTTTCGGGTGCAGCGTTGCAGCATTCAGGAGTACAGGGTCACAGTTGGACTCCTTGTGAAAGACCATGAAGAGAGACTGCTGCAGGACCAGTACCAGGGCTCACAATACAAAGTGGAGGCCTGGAACCATCTCACACATGATCTCACTAGTGCTACTGGCATCCCTCAAACTGGTGACCAGGTCCAGCACCATTATGCTGACCTCAAGCATAGTAACAGGGAGCTCTTGGACCAGTGGACCCAAGACACATGGGCACAGAATGTCCCAGAAGTGTGTAAGTAGCAGTATCAATTAGTGTTCACCAAAGTCCAGCCTGTGTATGTGATCAATAGGTATGCATAAATATTTCTTTATCTCCTGTACTGCTGCAGATGAGAGGGCTGCAAATGTGGACGCACATGCCAATAGGCTGCTAAGGCTGCACTGGGAGGCTGGTGAGTACAACTCTAGCTTGCAGTATTCAGGGCAAATGAATAGAAAGGCGCATAATGTCAACTACCAGTAGGTAAAGTGCGTTTGTTTTTGTCTTTCGGCTTTTCCCGGTTAGGGGTCGCCACAGCGGAACTCCGGTCCACTAATGATTGGCAGTTGATTTTTATGTACCGGCTTGCCAGGCCTGACACACAACCTTCAACGAAGGTACGCCCATTCACACGTCTCCACGCAGAAGACGCTCTAGCTGAGAATCAAACCGGACAGCATCTTACTGTGAGGCGAAAAAGTGTGTACTGTGTGTAATTAATAAATGACCGTTAGCAGATTAATAGTGATGTACAGGATATTTAACAATAACTGTCTCCGTAACTTTCAATAAAAGTAAAACCCCCAGACTGTTGTGTTTACTTTGTTATATTGTAGTAGGAATATACATGTGTACAGGTTCTCACAGCAACCATGGCTCTGACAGCAAGAATGAAGTGAAGCTCATCTTAAAAAGATTGTGGAGCTGTAAAACAGGTGAACAACTATATGAAATGTGCCATGCACCAAGATATGAATCCTGAATAGTAAGCTGAAAAACTAATCTTGTATCCCCTGCAGCAGTGCTTTGTGTTAACCATTGCTTTCCAGATTGTAATATGTCAAAGTATGAATACATAGTACAAGAACTATCTGCCATGCATGAATGTCAGAACTATAAGGGCAGATTGTGCAAACCAGAGAGTAGTAGGGAGTAAAAAGTAAAGCAAGAGCAAGCAGTTCCTTAATAGCTCATTGTGATAAAACACAACTGTGGTGTACCTTTTTAGCACAAATAGACATGGTTCAAATCCTGACATTGGTAATAAGCTGAATGCATATTATTACACAAGAATATGTGAATATGTGTAGAAATTGTCAGGTACTGTTAACAGAAATTTCCTCCATAGGTCTGCCAGGTAAGGGAATGTTTGTAGTATCTGTAGGAAGGCTTTACTAATATACTGTATAAAACACTTCCACTGTCCAACACCAAGGCTGCAAATGACAGCAAGAGAAGTACATACAGCAAGGGCTTTTTTCCAATACATGTCCCTCAACTGCCACACTGTCATGGCTAGTGGTCACTGCTGCCAATAACCAAGATGACAGATAGAAATCCTGGCAGAATATGTCAGTAGCACACCCACACTGAATGAGTGCAGGACACCCCATTCAGTGTCACATATGTAATCCTGAATATGTGAATATGTGTAGAAAAAGTCAGGTACTGTTAACAGAAATTTCCTCCACAGGTCTGCCAGGTAAGGAAATGTTTGTAGTAGCCTTAAGAAGGCATTGCTAATATACTTTGAGTGCAACACTTCCACTGTCCAACCCCAGGCCATAGGTACATGTAAAGTGAGGGCAGACCTGGACAGTAATGAGTAGAGTACTGATCAGTATTCTTGTGAAAAATAGAAGCCTATACAATTGTTAATTGCCATCTCTCTCTCCCCTTCCCCTATCTGCATCAATAATGTAAACACATAAATAATTGGTATGTCTTTCTCCAAACCTGCTGTTGAGACTTGTGTTTTATTGTTCTACAAATATTGAATTGCTTGAATATTAATGACCCTCGTTCAAATACTATAATTGGTGGCCTGTTCCTGTCAATGTAACGTGTATGCCGTTATAATACCTACAGTGGTTCCATATATGCATGTGTTCTGTTTGGTAGACAACTGTTTCAAAACTGTTTTATGGGGTCAGTTGGAACACCCATGCATGCTGTTATAACTAATCTTGAAATGTGTTGTTCATGACTAACCAACATATTTTTTAAAACCTGAAGACCATAGCATGTCTGGGAAGGCAGATCACAGCAGATCCACCGGTCCTGCCTCATCTGGCCATGGCACATGGCCCCAGCACATCTGGGACCCAATCCAGGCCCTCCTCTTCCATTGGTCCTGCACCACCTTTGGGTGAAACTGCCTTAGGGGATGGGGCTTACCCACCCGGGAGCGAATGCGGAGAGGAGACCATCACCCATAGTCAGGTCCAGGGATTGGTGCACAGCGTCCTTCAATTGGAGTTCAGTGATCAGCTGCACCAGCTTGAGGGCTGCCTGGTGCATCTTGAGGGTCAGCCTGCCTCTCCTGTTCATCCCCCAGCACAGCCACCTTTGGGGCTGTGAAGGTGTACTGGTGACTGCCCATGGGTGGAGACCTCAGTCCCACTGTATCCATTTGGGGGCTCATGTGCATCCTATTCCCAGCCACCCTCCCTGTCCAAGGTATTTACCCCCAACATGTGTCATATACCACCCCTATCTGTTGCCTTGTCTGTCTTGTCTGTCTTTCTACCCAACTTACTTCCCCAAATGTACCTACTATCCTTCCCCAACATCCCACTCTCACCTTAAAAAAAAGTGGAATCTGTTCCCAAAAAAATTACGCCCCATACATAGCTGTCCATTTCACACACGTGTCCACTGGACACATGTAATCTGGTCCAACTGGCATAACAAAACATTACTGTTTTCCTCACCCCTCTTTCAGGGGTTTGAGTGTCCAGATTCACTTCCACATTCTGTAGACATTCACAGCTCTTGCTGTAGAAGAAATGGACAGCTATGGACCTTTCCTACACCTGTCCTGATCATCCATAGCAACCTTTCATACTGTGCTTCCCTCTGCATGCCCCTTTTTTTTCACCACTTTCCTATCACCCATTTTTCTTTTCATTGAAAGAAATTAGCGGTAAGCAGGAGTAAGCGCCGCTAAAATGAATTATCCGTATTTTAGCATCACTTAGCATCAGGTAAACTCACTTACAACTGCTTAAAAGTGCATTAATCACTCTGTATCCAACAGCCCTTGTTCTGCCAACAGCAAAGTAATCAGCGCTGCTAAGTCTCAAACTCAGGATGCTATGCTCCACAATCACAGCAACATGTCACTACACCATCTGAACTGTAAGAGTTGCTGTTGCTTTTTCAAACTTATCATGCAATAGAGGCATGCAACAGTAGTGAGAAAGCTCTGTGGAATCATTTATGTGTTGTATATAGACATACACATGCATATATATATATATATATATATATATATATATATATATATATATTCTGTTGAAACATATATATATAAATGTAGATACATAATATACATATACATATATCAATATATGAATGAAGGAATATATATATAAACACACACACACACACACACACACACACACACACACACACACACACACACACACATATATATATATATATATATATATATATATATATATATATGTATATAAACATATATATATATATATATATATATATATATGTACATGTATTTATATAACATGCAGTGCAGCCATACTTCAAAACAATACCTATCAACCTCTTAGTGCAAGAAACCTGTACAAAGGCTGTACAAAGTGGGGAGGAAATGGGCCACATATAGGGACATATTCCAAATATTGCTGTCATAAGCAAACATTTGCACAACAACATGGTGCGTTTCAGGAGAAGCATCTGAAGGATATGAGGATGGGAACTGACATGTTATTTCATTATTCACTGACATAAATCCTTGGATCATCACAGTGATTTACCAGACAAATACAAATAAACTGTGGAACAGAACCAAAGCATGGGACAAACATCTGGACATTCTGTGAAAAGTCTGGCAGTGGAAAGGTACACTCAGAACCCCTTAGTGCAATGAATCTGGACCAAGCCTGACAAAGTGGGGGTAAAAAGGCATGACAATAGAGACATCCAAAATACACGAATAGATAAGCTGAGAAAGTTGCTGTACTGACAATGTTAGTCCTAACATATATTGACTGAAATATCACAGGTTTGGCACTCAATTGCTTCTCATTAGTTATTGACCCCAATCCTTACATCATTTCACTGATGCTTCAGGAATAGACAACAGTTATGGGGACCAGACCAAAGGTATTGGCCAGACAGTGGTACATCCAACGAATATGTGGACATAACACAACAGTAGGGAAACTGCACTGAGCTACCAAGCACCATCCAGACTTCAAGCAGACTGAAATAACAGTACCCAAATCCAGCTCTGTGGCTGTACACATGCATTTGCAAATGTAACAGGCACTACAGGGATATAACACCAGTGGAAAACGAACACTGGTGTGAAAGTGCATACCCACAAACAATTGCACCATAGTCACAGTGACACACCAGTAATCAAACTGAACACTGCACTATAATGACAGTGTGAACACACATATCCCATTTCCACTCACACATTACCCCTACATATACTGCCCCAAGCCACAGTTTAGTGAGAATCTGGAGGCGTTACAGGACATGTCACAGACTGCCCATATAAACATATAACAGCTGACAGGGAACCAGAAACGGTAGCAGCATGCACTGTCTGATAGAAATCGGCCATGACACCCACATATACCCCCTCCTTACACAGCCCAAATAACATGTACACACTACACTTCTACACAATCCTGACAGTCTCTTAACAATGGCCAGACATACACAGACATCTCAAATGTAATGGTTTACCTCAGAATGTACATGCTCAGGACTCATATCTATGGCATCTTCCCCGTAAAATGTCTGTGGGTTTATTACATCACTGGGATGGTAGCAGGAATGAAGGAAATGCATAATTATACTAAATACCTGTGAGCTTTTTAGTGCATGACATCTGGACAAAACCCAGTTTGGGGACAGAGGCCCAAACATAGTCGTATAATGGACATATTTTTGTTATACATTGAGACGGTTGCTGGTGTTACTGGGTTTGTTGCAATATATTCTTTTCTGAGGCATATGAGGGATATGAAGGCAGTAATAGCAATGGATGTTAGTATTTAATGACTGCATTCCCCAGAGTCCCCTACTGATTTTTCAAGGACAACTACTGTCTGAGGAACAGACCAAACATAACAGGCAAACATGTGACCAGTCTGTGGACAGCATACCAGTTGAGTAGTATGTCAGAGACATATCACTGTCAGACGTCAAGTCATTCAGTAAATACATGTCCAGATGAACTCGGTCAATCTAGCAACCCTCCATGTGTATAACAGCACTGCTGACATACAATCTGTACCCAGTTCTGGAGCTTTGTCCCCCATGTTGTTGAGCTTTCCACACATGTCCTGTCTTGTGTAGTATTCCCACCTACTTTCTGTGAAGGTGTAGCCGCACACCTCTTTAATGTCCCTCACACAGGCAAGAAAAAGGGGGGCAAGGTCCACATAAAGGATACAGGCAACCGGCTGCAGACAAATGTCATGTAAACATCACACCCCCCGTCCCCCCCATAGGTACACATGTGCATGTACAGCACCTGTCCCCCTACCCTCATGATCACAAAGCAGGTCTGTAATTCCCTCTCAAATGCAACACATAGAGGTCTTCACAGGCTTAATACCATTCCTGGCTGCATCCTACATGAACACAGGCATGGCTTCGCAAACACATTCTGCAGTGTATTCTACCACAGCCAGAACACTGGTTTTATCCCATCTGCACAGAGGACAGACAAAATGTAGATAGAAAACAGGTTATGCATTAGCATGAATGTTCTGAAAGATAGAAGTCTGAAACTGAAATGTATGTCATTATTACGTAATAGCAGTCCTTAATGACATGGCCAAAAAACACAATACTCTACAGTTAATATAATGATATGATATTAATATCCAATAGGTGATACATAACAATATATAGCTCAAATCCTTAGAAAAGGATAGTGCAGTGCTCAGAGTCCCAGCTTAGCATGCAGGGGTGCATAGTTTGAGTACTACAACAAGTAATCCAATTTTAAATGGAAAAGCAGTGTTAAACATACTATTTTAATAGTGAAATATGTGGTAAATGATTTTGTCAATCAGGGTACTATAGCTGGACTAACATGGAAGTGTGAGTGCATATAACATGTGAAACCACCAATGTATACCCAAATGGCCCATACAGTATAGTCACACCCCTTGCTACTGTAATGACAGCACATAGAGGAATGTTATGTAAAGGAAATTATATACACTTACTATATGAAGTCATTACTCTGCTATTTTCTAAGAATGGAATGTAAGCAATGGTTACCAATGCTCAGCTATGCTTAATAGGTTTAAGCATGGCTCAAATGTAAATGCTAAGCAGGAGGTAGCTCAGCTAAGCAGATTTGTGCACTGGTAAGCATTGTTAAGCGAAGCCTACATGGGTTAAGAGACTATTAGTTTAACCGTGTGTTGACATCGCTTTGCATCATGCAAACCCATGCAAACCTGCTTACAACTGCTTGAAAGTGTCTTAATCACTCTGTCTCCATCAGCCTCTGTTCTGCCCAGCAGCAAAATAAACAGCCCTTGAACAACCGATCCTGTACACCATAGTCACAGCAATTTACCACTAGGCTATCTTAGCTGTAGGATTTTTGGATGTTTTTTTCAAACATATCATGCAGTACAGTCAGTTTACCTTACGGAATGGACCCTGTGGAATCACTAATGATTGGAATTTTCAAATATATATATAAATAAAACACACACACACACACACACACACACACACACACACACACACACACACACACACACACACACATATATATATATATATATATATATATATATATATAGAGAGAGAGAGAGAGAGAGATAAATATGTATGGAGATACATATATATATATATATATATATATATATATATATATATAGATATATATATATATATATATATATATATATATATATATATATATATATATATATAAAAAATATATAGATTTAGTAGGAAAAAATACTGAGGTGTGTGTGTGTGTGTGTGTGTGTGTGTGTGTGTTTTGTATATATATATATATATATATATATATATATATATATATATATATATATATATATATAGATAGATATCTATATATGAGTGTGTCTAAAATTATATATATATATATATATATATATATATATATATATATATATATATATATATATATATTCATATATGTATGGGGATACAGATATATGTAAGGGAATGTAAAAAAAGAACACAACAAATATATACACACGCATATATATACTTATATTCCTATAAAAAGGAGCACTGTCATACTCCAGAACACCTTAGTACAAGGAGTGTAGGCCAAGCCAGAGGAAGTGGAGGGACCTGGGTATGGAAATAGGGACACACTTGAAATAATTGGGTAGATAAACTGCATAAGTTGCTGCAGTAACATCGTCTGTCCTAACATATGTTGAATGCAATATCAGATGTCTGTGATATCAATTACCTGTCATTATGTAGTGAGTACATTCCACACATCATCTCACTGAATTGTCAGCAATACACACCTGTCATGGGGACAAGACTAAATATATGAGGCAGACAACCCTATGTCCTATGAGCACCTGGAGGGCTGAGACCTATGAGTGCAGCTATGTAACATTAGTGAAACTACACTGAGCTGGCAAGCATGTCAGCAAGTACCATCCAAAATACAGTTAGGACAACACATCACTACTCCTTAGCAGCTTTGGGAAATTACATATGCATTAGCTCCTACAACATGCACTACAGGGATGGAACTGTACTGACAAACAGATACCGGTGTGAAAGTGCATACACACAACCAATTTCACCAGAGTTATAGCTACATAGCAGTAAGCCTACCAAATACTACAGTATAATGGCTGTGTGGGCAGATATATCTTCAATGAGAGTCACACAATACCCCTACATATGCTGTGCCAGGTCACCATGTAGCTGGAATTGTGGGGTGGTATGGGACATGTCTCAAATTCCCATACAAACATATACTGCTAATAGACCACCCATAACTATAGCAGCATGCACAGTTGGATACAAAAGGACCCATGGCACTGACATCTGCCCCCCCAGAGGCAGTCCAACTAATAAGTAAACAGTATGCTGGTACAAAATCATGATAGGCCATACACAATGGCCAGACATATACTGACCTCTTAGCAAAACAACTAAAATGACTGAAGATAGTAAACAGAAAAACAACCAGCCAGTAATTCACACAAATTTAATATACTCTGATGTCTCGGCCAAAGCCTTCAAGGAGTAGAATATTACAAAAAATATTTGCCTTAAATACAAGAAGCAATTAACACTTAATTGCATATTTAAATACACAGCCTCCAATTACACTCCTCATTTAACCCCCTAGAGGATAAAGTATCAAATTTAAAAATATAAATTGATTCTTTACATAACAATTGTTCTTTGATAACTATTCAATCATACTGAGAAACAGACTTTTTTCGAAAACAGTACCTTGTAACCAACTACTGTCCCCATAGTGAGATTTATTAAAATGTACAGCTATAGAACTGTCTTCTTTCTTATTAGTAATATCTCTCACATGTTCTAACAGCCTAATTTTTGAACACTTCTTACTCTCCCCCACATAAAATTTGTTACAAGGGCATCTAAGAGCATTCTCTATACATGGACCTCTTGACTGTACAGAGTTCCATACGTTGTCCAGCCTTTGCCATCATATTTATAGCCCCTACCCCACAACATGTGTGGGATTCTACAACATCACTGGGATAATATCAAGAATGACAGCACTACATAATGGTAGACAATACCTATCAAACTCTTACTGCATGACATCTGAACAAAGCCTGACATAATCGGGGGACAGAGGCCTAAAAACAGGGGCATATTTGAAATATTGCTGTTATATGCAGAGAAAGTTGCTGGCATTACAGGGTTTGTTGTAACATATCTTTTCTAAGGGACATGAAGTCAGAAACACAAATGGATGTTTGCATTTATTGACTGCAATCCCCAGATTATGCTACTGATTTTCCAAGGACAACTGTCTGGGGAATAGACCAAACATAACAGGAAAACTTCTGGCCATTCTGCAGATAGCCTTACAGTTGAGAGTTATGTCAAACACATAACACTGTCAGAGTTAAAATCATGCAGAAACTCCATGTCCACACAAACCCTGTTAGACTAGCATTAATGCAAATTTATAACAGCAATACATACATTCTGTCCCTATGTCTAGAACATTCACCCTCATTTTGGGTTGTAAGGGGTATTCCCGAATACCCTCTCTTATGCTGTTGTTCACACACCTCCATGAAGTCTTCTTCACTGGCAAGGAAAAGAGCCAATGTCCACATGAAGTACTCAGTTATAGGAGTGTGTTGCCATGTCATTGGCTATATGAATAACAACACAGCTGTTCTGCATGCAATTAGCAAGTGGGGGACACCAATTGATGCACAGGCCATCAGCTGCTCATGAGCATTAACTACAAAAGGCAAGCTGCTTCCTATGCAAATCAGATGTACACCCTACATCCATGTGATAGAGAGAGAGAGAAACAGTGAAAAAAAAGCAAGCAGGATATAACCACCTCATCATCATCTTTCGGCTTTTTCCATTAGGGATCACCACAGCGGATCATCTCTTTCCATTTCTTCCTATCCACTGCATCTTGCTCTGTCACACCAACCACCTGCATGTCCTCTCTCACCACATCCATAAACCTTATCTTAGGCCATCCTCTTTTCCTCTTACCTGGCAGCTCCATCCTTAGCATCTTTTTCCCAATATACCCATCATCCCTCCTCAGCACATGTCCAAACCAACGCAATCTCGTCTCTCTTGCTTTGTCTCCAAACTGTCCAACATGAGCTGACCCTCTAATATACTGATTCCTAATCCAATCCATCCTAGTCACGCTGAGTGCAAATCTTAACATCTTTAACTTTGCCACATCCAGCTCTGACTCCTGCCTTTTTGTCAATGCCACCGTCTCCAACCCATATAACATAGCTGGTCTCACTACCTTCTTGTAGACCTGCTCTTTCACTCTTACTGGTACCCGTCTGTCATAAATCACTCTTGACACTCTTCTCCACCCATTCCACCCTGTCTGTACTCTCTTCTTCACCTCTCTTCCACATTCACCATTACTCTGAACTGTTGATCCCAAGTACTTAAACTCGTCCACCTTTACCAACTCTACTCCCTGCATCCTCAACATTCCTCTACCCTCCCTCTCATTTACAAACATATATTCTGTCTTAGCCCTGCTGACCTTCATTCCTCTGCTCCCTAGAGCATATCTCCACCTCTCCAGAGTCTCCTCAACCTGATTCCTGCTCTCACTACAGATCACAATGTCATCTTCAAACATCATTGCAAATAAGAAAGGACTCAGAGCTGATCCTTGATGTAATCCCACCTCCATCTTAAATGGATCTGTCACTCCCACTGCTGTCCTCACCACTGTCACACTACCCTCGTACATATCCTGTACCACTCTTACATACTTCTCTGCCACTCCCGACTTCCTCATACAATACCACAACTCTTCACTAGGCACCCTGTCATATGCTTTCTCCAAGTCTACAAAGACACAATGCAACTCCTTCTGACCTTCTCTGTATTTCTCCAATAACACTCTCAGAGCAAACATTGCATCTGTAGTGCTCTTTCCTGGCATGAAACCATACTGCTGATCACTAATCATCACCTCCCTTCTTAACCTAGCTTCTACTACTCTTTCCCATAACTTCAAGCTGTGACTGATCAATTTTATCCCTGTATAGTTTCTGCAGCTCTGCACATCACCATTATTCTCAAAGATAGGTACCAAAACACTTTTTCTCTACTCCTCAGGCATCCTCTGACTTTCCAAAATTTCATTAAACAATCTAGTTAAAAATGCCACTGCCATTTCTCCTAAGCACCTCCATGCTTCCATTGGTATGTCATCTGGGCCAACAGCCTTTCCATTCTTCATCCTCTGCATAGCTGTCCTTACTTCCTCCTTGCTAATCTGTTTCACTTCCTGATTCACTATCCCCACATCTTCCGACCTTCTCTCTCTCTCATTCTCTTCATTCATCAGCCTCTAAAAATACTCTTTCCATCTACTCAACACACTCTCCTCTCTTGTGAGTACCTTTCCCTCACTATCTTTTATCACCCTTACTTGCTGCATATCTTTCCCAGCTCTGTCCCTCTGTCTAGCCAATCAGTACAGGTCCTTTTCTCCCTCTTTAGTGTCCAATCTCTCATACAACTCTCCATATGCCTTATCCTTAGCTTTCGCCACCTCTCTCTTTGCCATGCACCTCATCTCCTTATACTCATGTCTACTTTCTTCATCTCTTTGACAATCCCACTTCTTCTTCACCAGCCTCTTCCTCTGTATACTCTCCTGTACTTCCTCATTCCACCACCAGGTCTCCTTGTTCTCCTTCCTCTGTTCAGATGTCACACCAAGCACCTTTCTAGCAGTCTCCCTTACTAGTTCTGCTGTAGTTACCCAGCTATTCGGTAACTCTCCACTGCCTTCCAGTGCCTGTCTTAACTCTTCCCTAAACTCCACTTCACAATCACCCTTTTTTAACTTCCACCATTTAATCCTTGGCACTGCTTTCACACTCCTCCTCCTCTTCTTGATCACCAATGTCATCCTACAGACCACCATTCTATGCTGCTTAACTACACTTTCCCCTGCCACCACATTACAGTCTCCAATCTCCTTCAGATTGGCCCTCCTACATAGGATATAATCCACCTGTGTGCATCTTCCTCCACTCTTGTACGTCACCCTATGCTCCTCCCTCTTCTTAAAATACTTATTCACCACAGCCATGTCCATCCTTTTTGCAAAATCCACAATCATCTGACCTTCTGCATTCCTCTCCTTAACACCATATCTACCCATCACTTCCTCATCCCCTCTGTTCACTTCACCAACATGCCCATTAAAGTCCGCTCCAATCATTAGTCTCTCACCCTTGGGTACACTCACCACAACTTCATCCAACTCACTCCAAAATGTCTCTTTCTCATCCATCGCGCACCCAACTTGTGGAGCATATGCACTAACAACATTCATCATTACACCATCAATTTCGAGCTTCATAAACATCACTCTGTCAGACACTCTCTTCACGTCTAAAACACTCTTGGCATATTGTTCCTTTAGTATAATCCCTACCCCATTTCTCCTGCCATCCACACCATGATAGAACAATTTGAACCCATTTCCTGAACACCTGGCCTTACTTCCCTTCCATCTGGTCTCTTGCACACACAATATATCAACCTTCCTTCTCTCCATCATATCAGCTAGCTCTCTTCCTATACCAGTCATACTGCCAACATTCAAAGTTCCTACCCTCACTGCTACACTACTAACCTTCCTCCTCTCTTCCTGCCTTCAGGCATGCCTTCACCATCCTATTCTCCTTCGGCCAACAGTAGCCCAATTTCCACCAGCACCCTGTTGGCTAACAGTACTGGTGGTGGTCGTTGTTAACCCAGGCCTCGACCGATCCAGTATGGAAATATGAAATTTTTGCACCATAAGTGTTGTGGCAGAATTTTTACACCAGATGCCCTTCCTGATGCAACCCTCCCCATTTATCCAGTCTTGGGACTGGCACAAAGAAATGCACTGGCTTGTGCATCCCCACAGGTATGTCAAACAATTAAGCATATAATGGACTACATTAGGGGGTATGTAAGAATGGGAAATAGGAAGTTTAACATATATGTCTCAACAAGACATGCTTTACTGATATATTGCTGATCAGAACCTATGGCCATAGCATCTGAGTCTGTCTGCAGTGACATAGATCATAGGTCAGGCCCCTGAGTTACTCCAGGAAAGGATTGCTCATGTGTGACTGCTACTGGAGTGTGTTGAACCATACTGACTTTGACAATGCTAGGCCAGCTACTGGGATGTCATACGTATCCATATCTTACTTGTGAATACAACTATGATATACTTGTTCATCTCAGAAATGGGAGAGCCCTATACATGGTATTTGCATAGTAAAGTACTGTTGCAGATGTGTGTGTTGAACTGCATGTGATATGCTGAGCTCATACCATTTAACTGTTCAGTGTTATGCACACTGACCATATGTTTGCCTCATATTTGTAGTCACACAGTTGTGTTATGTCTGGCAAATCCTTGACAAATCTGTGAAGACTGACATTACAACATCTCCTTCTTTTTTCTCTGGCTGTTATCATTAGGGGTCGCCATAGTGGATAATCTGTTGCCATTTCTGCCTGTCCTCTGCATCTTGTTCTGTCACATCAATCAACTGCATGTCCTCTCTCACCACATACAGAAACCTTATCTGAGGCCTTCCTCTTTCTCTGTTACCTGGTAGCTACATCCTTACCATCCTTTTATGAATATACTCAGCATCCCTCCTCAGCACGTGTCCAGACTGATGTAATCTTGCCTCTTCGACTTTGTCTCAAAACCATCCAGCACGGGCTTACCCTTTCATATGCACATTGCTAATCTTGTGCACCCTTATCACACCCAGTGCAAATCCTAACATCTGTAACTCTTCCACATCAAGATCTGACTCCTGCCTTTTTGTCAGTGCCACTGTCTCCAACCCATATAACAGCTGGTCTTACTTATCCTTTTGTAGACCTTCCCTTTCACTTTTAATGATACTCGTCTGCCACAAATTACTGCTGATACTTTTTTCCACCCACTCCATCCTGCCTGTGCTCTCTTCTTCACCTGTCCTCCACAGTCATCATTACTTTGAAGTGTTGATCACAGTCATTTAAGCACATCCAACGTTGACAACTCTACTCCCTGCATTCTCAACATTCTGCTATCCTCCCTCTCATTCAGACACAGATATTCTGTCTTAGTCTTGCTGACCTTCATTCCTCTCCTCTCTAGAGCATATATCCATCTCTCCAGGTTCTCCTAAATCTGTTTCCTACTCTCAATACAGTTTACAATGTCATCTGCAAACATCATGGTCAACAGGGACTCTTATATGATTTTGTCTGTCAACCTGTCCATCACCATTGCAAATAAGAAAGGGCTCACAGCTGATCCCTGATGTCATCCCACCTCCACCTAAAATGCATCCATCACTCCCACTGCATACCTCACCACTTTTCACACCACCCTTGTACATATCCTTTACCACTCTTACATATATCTCTGTCACTCATGACTTCCTCATACAATACCAAAACTCCTCTCTAGGCACCCTGTCATATGCTTTCTCTAAGTCCAGAAAGACACAAAGCACAACTCCTGACCTCCTCTGTACTTCTCCATCAACACTCTCAGAGAAAACATTGCATCTGTAATGCTCTTTCCTAGCATGACAACATACTGCTGATGACTACTCATCACCTCCCTGCTTAACATAGCTGCCACTACTCTTTCCCATAACTTCATGCTGTGACTGATCAATTTAATCCCTCTGTGGTTATTACAGCTCTGCACATCAACCCTTTTCTTAAAATGGTACCCAAACACTTTCTCTCCACTCCTCATGCAAACTCTCACTTTGCAAAATATCATCAAACAATTTGGTTAAAAACACCATTGCCATTTCCCCTAAACACCTTCAGGCTTCCATGGGTATGTCATGTGGACCAACAGGCTTTCCAGTATTCATCCTCTTCATAGCTATCCTTGCTTCTTCCTTGGTAAGCTATTGCACTTTCTAATTCACTATACCCACATCATCCAATCTTTTCTCTCTCATTCTCTTCATTCATCAGCCTCTCAAAGTACTCTGTCCATCTGCTTAACACACTCCTCTTGCTTGTGAGTATGTTCCCTCATTATCCTTTATTACCCTTATCTGCTGCACATGTTTCCTAGCTCATTCCCTCTGTCTGGCCAATCAGTACAAGTCTGTTCATCCCTCCTTAGTGGCCAACCTGTCATTGAACTCTTCATATGCCTCATACTTAGCATTTGCCATCTCTCTCTTTGCCATGCACCTCATCTCCTTATACTCCTGTCTACTTTCCTCATCTCTCTCACAATCCCACTCCTTCTTCCCCAACATCTTTCTCTGTATATTGTCCTGTACTTCCTCAGTCCACCACCAGGTCTCATTGTACTCCTTCCTCCATCCACATGCCACACCAAGCACCTTTCTAGCCATCTGCCTTACTAGCTCTGCTGTACTTCCCCATATATTTGGTAAATCTTCACTGCCACCTAGTGCCTGTCATAACTCTTCCCTGAACCCCACCTCACAATCACCCTTTTTTAGTTCCCACCATTTGATCCTTGGTGCTGCCCTCACACTCCTTTCCTAGAACATCAGTGCCATCTTACATACCAAAATTCTATGCTGCCTAAATACACTTGCCCCTGTCACCACTTTACAGTCTCCAATCTCCTTCAGACTGGCCCACCTACATTGGATATATTCCACCTGTGTGCATCTTCCTCCTCTCTTGTATATCACCCTATGCTCCTCCCTTGTGTTATAGTACATATTCACCACAGCCATATCCATCCTTTTTGCAAAATTCACTACCAGCTCACCGTCTGCATTCCTTTGCTTAACTCATTACTTCTGAGTGATGCCTTCAGGTGCATCTGTAGTTAACTCCTACTGATGCCTCTAGGTACAAAAATATTGCTTGTTCATATTTGCATCAATAATTCCAAAGCCATGCTATGTACTAGGTTTTAAAAGATTTCATCTTAAACTTACAAAATGGCACACTGAACTTTGACCTCTGTCTAGTGTAGGTAAATAGATATTAACGGTTGTTTTTATGATATTAATTAATATAGATATAATTTTTACATTTTTCCCACAGACAGAACTCCTTAACCTCATATGAAAGGTCTCAGCTAGAAGAATAAAATGCTGCTGACAGTATGTGTATAACTTGAGTGGTTGCTGAGATATTGTAAGTTGTTTACAAAATATTACAAATGTAATAGTTACTTTGTTTACTGTGACTCATAAAATTTGATTTAAGATCTAGAACCTAAAGAATACTACCACTACAAAAACAGTTTGTGCTGAAGAGTATGCCATTTATACGTCTTTCATAACTCTGTGGTTCCAGAGATATGAACATTTCTTTGAAATGTGTGGACATAATTTGATTCTGTCAAAAGGCTTGGGCTCCACCCATTGGATGTTACAGGGCAAACTTCCTGAGTTCCATTACAGTGAATGAGTTAACACCATACATACCCATCACTTCTCCATCCTTTCTTTTCCCTTCAGCAACATGCCCATTGAAATCTGCTGCAGTCAACACTCTGTAAGCCTTGGGTACAGTCATCATCATGTCATCCAACTGACTTCATATTTCTCTTTTTCATCCATCGCACAACCAACTTGCGTAGCATATGCACTAACAACAGTTATCATTACACCATCAGTTTCCAGCTTCATAAACATCACTCTATCAGACATTCATGTCATCCTCCAAAAAAAACTCTTGGCATACTGTTCCGCAAGGAAAACCCCTACTCCCTTTCTCTTCCTATCCAAGCCATAATAGCACAATTGTGATCTGCCTCCCATAGAACTATCTGTAGTCCCCTTCCATCTGGTCTCTTACACACACAATATATCAACCTTCCCCTGCCCATCATATCAGCTAGCTCGGTCCCTATACCAGTCATACTACCAACATTAAAAGTTCTTACCCTCACTACCACACTCCTAGCCTTTCTCCTCTCTTCCTGCCATATGAGTGTTGTATATCCTCCAGGGTATGCCTGTCAGTGCAAAGGCTACTGTGGTATCAAATGACTCAAGTGTGTTACAGCAATATTAAGACAGTGTCACTAATTTTGTCCCATGCCCCCATGTATGTGTGGCGTCCTACAGATGACCTGCTCTAATGGGTTGAGAGGGATGACTGGGCAGCAAGACTGTGAATACAGTGATCCATACTGACATAAAAGAGGAATGTATATCATGTATTACCTGTGCACATGTCAGTATGGGTAGGTGTTTCTGGCCACCTCATAACAGACACGGGATGCAAAATGTCAGTTAAAGAAGCTGTACATGTTGTACACATGTGTAATCTTAGTTACTGTGCATCCAACAGAGTGACATTTCTACAGCTACTGGTTGTTGCATTGCCCTGACATGACCATGGGTACTACAGTAAGCAAGGTTATCAGTTTGAAAATGGAGAGGTTTGCAACTGTGTTATGACTTTGTGTCCATGTCTACTACAAACAGCTATATGAACACCTACATAGCTGTATGGACTCAGCAATTCCTTACTTGTAAAACCTGCCTCCACTAACGTAGAGTAATTCCCTTTGCTGGACAGTAGCAATATACAAACCATAAACTTGGTCCCCATATAGGCTGTACGGGGAAAAGTAGGAGCAGGCACCAACCTGGCATCAAGTGAGCTGTTGCTGAACAAGCACATAAGGTCACAGGTGGATAATTGTAAGGCTAACTATGGGTGCAAATTGGAGACATCCACCAAAGCCAATCACAAGGACATCTTCCCATATGTCTGCAATCTCAAAGGCAACAAGCCAACCCAACCTGTAATGGTGGTCAGTCAGACCACATAAACACACAACATAGCTATAGCCAATCTGCTACAGATAAGGTTAAGGCAAGCATCACCTCCTGGCTCAGCATCACTATAGGTGGATATGCACAGCACCCAAACCCATCTCCTCATTACCAGTAAGCAGGTACATATTGCCTACTGAAAGGCAACAAAAGTAAGTATTCATAGGTTCATAGGTAGATACTAGGCTATCTGCCCTAAGGCATTTATAAGCCTAGCCAGAGTGTGTTTGGCTTCCGCCTACCTATTAGATTAGCCTACTGTGTCTCTGTAAAGTAGGTCACAGAAGGTACCCTTTTAAGATTAGTTTACTGTGCCTCTGTCTAGCAGGGACACAGAAGAGATCCCAAGGGTGAATTTGCAATTTCCCATCCACGCATCAAGATTTTGCTTGAAAAGGGTGAGCGAGGGGCTATGTCTAACATGAATTGGGATTCTATTCCAGAGTGAGGGGAGCCTCTGGGAAATTAGTCTGTCCCTCCACCATATCCTATTTATTTTTGTGTTGAGGTTTAGGACCCTGGAGCGTGTAGCTCTAAGGGACTTGGATTTTTTGAGGTGGAGCATGTCCATTAATTCTGGGTTTGACATGGCTTTGTACGTCAGGCATAGATTGCCTCTGAGTAGGCGGTAAGCAACTGCGTAGAGCTGGAGTTTCTTTAGTCAAGCTGCATAGGACATCTGTTTGTAGCCCATGATTCTCTTGGTGAGGTACTTTTGGGGTCTCTGCAGTTGCTGCAGGTGTCGGGTAAGGTACATCCCAAAAGGGGCATTGTATTCAATTATGGGCCTGACGAGTGACGAGTAGAGGGGCACAATGACCTCTCCTGATCTAGATGCGAACCCTTTCGTGATAAGGTGGGCTATATAGAATGTCTTTCTAACCACTTTGGCAACGTGATTATCAAAGGAAAGATTACTATCTATGTTAGTCCCCAAATCTCTAATTACTTCTTCCGTACTTAATGGATTACCACCTATGTAGTAATTTGTGGGCACCTTGTTTTTCCCAAAGGGGATGACTATGCACTTTTTAGCATTTAGCTTGAGGTCGTGGCTCTGGCAACAAGCATCCATCTCTGGAGACCCTTTTGGAGGATGCTTGTGTCAGCTGGAGATTCGATTATGGCCCCCAGTTTGCAGTAATCTGCGAACTTTGTCCGCCATAATCCCCCCCTTGTTAGCCTGAACCTCAGAGAAGTATATACCAAACAAGAAAGGTCCCAGAACTGAGCCCTGTGGGACGCCACCTGTAACTGGTTTGGATTCGGACATGGCACCTGCGATTCTGATCATGTGGCTTCTATCTCTGAGCCAGTTTGCAACCCATCTTATGATATAGGGGTTGATATTTAAACTGATAAGCTTATTTATGATGCCCGAGTGGGGTATTGTGTCGAAGGCTTTTGCGGGGTCCAGGTAGGCTGTGTGGACTACCTTGCCCTCATCTATGGCTTTGGTAGCTGTTTCAAAGTAATCAACTAGGTTTAAGAGGCAAGATCTGCCCTTAACAAAGATGAATTGGGTAGGGTCCAGTGTCTGGAGGCTCCCAATGTCTTTGTTTATGAGTTCCATGATAATACACTCCATAGCTTTACAGACCAGACTAGTCAGGCTTATGGGGCGATAGTTTCCGGGGTCTTACACGAGCTCCAAGAAGAACTGAACCCTCACATTAAGTCACTGTTCAAACATAGCCTTACTACAGGATATGTACCCAAAGAATGGTGTACTGCTACAGTAGTCCCACTCCACAAAGGTGGTGCCACAACAGACCCGATAGATGCTGTGTTTTTTGCTTTGGAGATGGCAGCTTTCACCTGTGGGACATGATAACATCTCTGTCTGCATCCTACATAAATTCAGACATGTGCTCCCAGCTCTATTACACACTGTAGTCACACCAAGCTATGGCACCATCCACACCCCATCCACATGGAAGATGGTCAATGTCATCCCTCTGCATAGACCTGAATGAGGAATAGAGGATTATGCAATTAACTGTCCCTCACTGCAGGGAATATGACACATCAGGACCAGAAGAGCAATGCAATCTGATAAAGTGCTGATAGATTACAGGGGTATGGTGTGGCTGTGAGTGGTGGCTATTGGTATTCAAGGTGCATGTGCATGTTCAGTACATGCTGTTGCCAAATGTATGGGGTCCTGTGATGTGTTTCCCTGTTTATATCTTCCAGGCACAATGTTTCATCAGCAAAGGGCAACATTCTCAGTGGCTGAGACAAACATAATCATAGAAGCCATACTACAGAACCATGCAATAATGTTTGGTCGGAGCCAGCAACATCTGTAGGAGAGGACCACCCATTGAGATGACCTTGTCAACAGGGTAAATTATGTCACCCTGCACGCATGTACATGCAAGCATGTCCAGCATCGTGCAACCGTCCTCATACTCCATGCCTGGACAAGGGATGCTGCTGTGGCCAGGGACTGCACAGCCACAGGTGGTAGCCCAGCCATGCAGCCCCCACTGACACCCACTGAGGGGCACTTCACCAACCTTGGGGCACCCATCCCAGTACAACAGCAGGGTACAGACACCCACATACTGGAGGTGGGTGTCACCCACACAATGGACGAGGAGCATGCAGGTAAGGCCCCAGTGGAGATTATCAGACTAGTGTAGCAGACATACTTGTATCTGTAGAGTATCTACATGCATGTGTGAGGTCAGATTGCAGTTGTGGATGGGGTTTTCTAATGCACAGAAGTGCACATCTATGATGAAGGACAGCAAATTATGTAGTACTGGAGGTTGTACTGTGAAGTGTGAATGTTCAGACAATCTGCATCCATCCTGTACCAATGCCACATGTGAGTCTGCTGACAATACCTCTCTCCCACAATTACCTAGGTCCCTGTGGTCTGCATGTGGGACATCAGCCTGAAGCTGGTGAGTATGGAATTGTTCTGTTGTGGTTTGCCAATACCTCAGGCATGTGAAGGGCTTGCAATTTACTATGCACACAACTGTCACTCATCGCCATATTGCTTCATGTGCATGTTCACTTGTGGTGGGGTTAACTGCATTGCATCACTGTGGTCACCACAGGAGCCTATCTGAAGAGACTGTAACATTCCTGTAGCATACCTCATAACCTGTCAGTGCAAGATTTCTGGACAGAGACCAGCAAAATGGTGGGACAAATGGCCTAAGGTAAGGACATGTGTGAAACATTACTCTTATACAGTGGATATAAACAGTATACACACCCCTGTTAAAATGCCAGGTGTGTGTGATATATAAAAATTGAAACCATTTATGACAGTTCACACCTTTTCCAACCTTTAATGTGACCCATTCACTTGTAAAACCAACCAATCTGTTGGGCACCAAATATGAAGTATACAAACCTTACAATAAGCTGCATGCATATGTGTGCACACTCTTCAAATAATATTTTATTGCAGCAGCTTGTGATATACTGACAGCATTCAGACTGCTTGGGTACACACCTGCCATCATGTAAAGGCACTCTGGATAACTCCAGACAACAGTCTACTGTACAAGTAGGATATTCATGGCATTTGCTAAGTTGCCTGCAACAGCCATGGCTTGCAGACAGCTTATAAAGCATCAACGAAGGGCAACAACAAGAAACAGAACCCAGGACCAACAATAAAAAAACAGGAAATGTATTCACTAAAACGTCCACCGACTAAGCGCTTTCACCTAAAAAGGCATCCTCAGAGTCGGTTAGAACATCACAATTGACATTTTTATACAATAATTAAGGCTAATTAATCAATGACATCACATTTTAAATGCACCAATGAGCCCAAGCACTGCCTCAACCCATTTAAAAATACAGAGCCTGTTCTAATACTATACTGAAAATGCATGACAACCATACAGTTATACAATATTAAATGAATCACATCCATTCAACTACATAATATGCCACATATTCTCAAATCTGAGAACCTTTACATTAAAACACACACAAATATATGAATGTACATGTAAATGCACAAAGTGATGACTCTGTAAACAAATTTAATGCATACAGCATAATACAATACAATCACCCATTTAATTAAATACAACTTGCTTTTTGTTTTAACACTGGTTTGATAGATATACATTCATTAATATCAGGAAACCTCATGGCATTTAATCTCACCTGCCATTGAACTTCTAACAGGGCCACTTTATTGGTAATATCACCCCCTTGGTCCTCATATATTCTGTCAATGACAAAAAACAAGAATTTTTTAAAAATCTTGCATTGACAGCTGTGTATAAACAAAGCATTGTGCGTATCCTTATTCTTTATACTGCGTACATGCTCACTTATTCGATCACGCAGTCTACGTGTAGTCATCCCTACGTAGAATGCGTCACACGTAACGCAAGAAGCTACATAAACTAAAAATTTTGTGTTACAATTACACTGACCAGGATTCAACTGCGGGATTCAACGAGAACCATGGAGAATGCCTTAAAGGAACTATCGCTTGCTGTGCAAAAGCTTGTACAGATCTATGAGAGGGACAGTGGCAAAGAAGGTGATATGGCGGTTGTCAGTCCTACTGACACGCAAGTTGAATTATTTACCCTCCATTCCCCAGTTAACACTGCCGACTCTATTCCACCAGGGCAAAATTGTAATAACTCAGATACTTTTGCCAATGTTGTTTCCAAAACGAGGGAAACAACGGTTTCGAGTTTGCCTGGTGCCTCAGTTGTTCGTGGAGTTCCGGAATCTGGTGTGCTAGCTCCTGGGACCAATCGGAGGGAGTCTGGTGGTGCTGGTGCTGCCTCAACCAATCGGAGTAGACCTGCCAGAGGTGCCTTGTCGGGGGAAGTGCAAAGTGAAAGACGAGGCCACGATTTGCAGTCATGGCTGGAGGCTCCGGTGTTTTCAGTGGATGTAAACGGTTTGTTTCATTCGGACATGCAGTCGGTGAGTTTCTACAGCTTGGAAGAGCAGATAACAAGGTACAATAAGCTCTGTGTTAAGTACAGGGCACTCCAGCTTGATAACTTGTTTCTTGAACAGTCAAAGGCACTAAAACAAGTGCCTAAGGGGCTCCGGTTGTGGAAATTGCCGATGGGCATTGTGGAAGGCAGTACAGCCTTCTCTGAATTGATTACCCTCTTTGATAAGGCAGGGTTAGATATGTTAGATATCATTATTAGGAACAATGTGGCTAGATTAACAGCACTGCGAGGTGAAATTTGCAGACTACATGACAGCATTACTGCAGACTTAATTTTTTTCGAATATGAAGAAAAATTTCAAAAGGTTCTTAGGAACCTGGAAGTTTTTGTGGCCAAAAGCAAGGCATTGAAACAGAAAAAGTTAGCTAGGGATAGAATTGACTATCAAAATCACACTGCCTACCCCCCAGGTAACAAATTGCAAAACAACCGGGTTGGTGATTCTTCTTTTTTTCAAGGGGAGGTGGGGCAACGAAGATCTGTTTCTGGCCATGTTAGTACTTCTGAGATGGCTAAATCTGGATTACATGATATTGGTTTTGAAGAAGAAGTTTTTTTGGAGCAGGCAACAGGACCTCGCAGGTCCGAGAGACTGAGGAACAAAGATCGGAGGCCGATAAGGGTGGACAGATTTATGGAGGGAAGTCCGAGGGGCTACCAACTGAGGAGGCTTTAGTGACTTTTGTCAATTTGGACATTGATGTCAATACTGTTTGTGCAGAGCCTAACCATGCTGATATTTTAATGTGTGTCAACAATGGGGGGGGGGGGCATTTATTGCAATGAATGTTTGATATTGCATGATGGTGTTATTTGCAACAGCAACAACGACAATTTTTTAGTTGATGGTGATGATAGTGAAGTGAATGACTCTGATGATACAAGCATTTTACATGATATAGTATCACCTCATTGTATTAGTGACAATACTTGTAATGGACAAGAATGTAAGCTAAAAGATTTTACCTTTGGGCGTTTAAGTGATAGTTTGACAGGGGTATGTGTTGAGTGTAAAACCATTAAGCAACAGGGTTTTTTTATATACAATTACACTGATATGACAGTTGGGGATGTGCATTTTCAACTGTTTGCTAAAGGAACTAGTTTTGTACCTAGTTTCAGATTAGATGTTTCCCAGGTTTTGATTAACATTAAGTTGTTTATGAGGAGATTAAACCTAGAGATGTATTTTCATGACAAGAAGGAGATGAATTGTAACAACTATGATTCCAAGTTAAAAAGGAAGAGTACCTTTATACCACCCAGCAACAATGTTATTTCAGTTCTGGAAAACCTCATGGAGTTTGAGGTTAGGAGGATATGTGGTAGAAAGGATGTTAGTTCTGACAACCTGACCCCTGCAGAGAGGAGTGTTCTTAAAGAGCTCGAATTATCGAATAGTATTAGATGTATGAAACCAGATAAAGGTGGGGGAATGGTGTTGATGAACCAAATGGATTATTCGACATCTATGATGTGTTTACTTGCGGATGCAGATACATACACAAGAGTATCGGTTAATGAAATGAACGTGGCCTATAGAAGAATTGATTTGTATTTGTTGGATGCTTTATTTCAAGGTGAGATAACAGAATCGGAATTTGATTTTCTAACAGTTAGATACCCTGTTACCCCAAATATCTTTGGTATACCTAAAGTGCATAAAGGGTTGGAGCAGTTACAATTTAGGCCAATAGTATCTGCTAGGGGTTCCAAGACTGAACCCCTTGCAGCTTTTGTGGATGAAGCTTGCAAAACTACTAGTAGTGATGTAGGTCACATCATTAAGGATTCTTGGCACTGTTTGGAGAGGCTGAAGGCTATTGGTAAGTGTACTAGGACTTTTTGTTTTTTAACAATAGATGTGGTTAATTTGTTTTCGGTCATTCCGCACAATGAAGGCATGGAAATGTTTCGTGACAGTTTATTGCTTAGTTCTAGTTTTGACAAAAGTAAAATCAACATTACTTGTGATTTAATGGAAACTGTTTTGAAAAACAATTTCATCAGATTTGAAGGTGAAGTATATCAACAGTGTTCTGGAGTTGCTATGGGTGCAAGATGTGCGCCAGTTTTCGCAAATCTTGTACTATTGGCATGGGAGAGAACTTGTATTTTTCAGTCCAGATTTTGGGAAAAAGTAGTGTTGTATAACAGGTATTTGGATGATTTACTCATCCTATGGGATGGTGATGAGAGCAGTGTCATTGAGTTTATTGAATACATTAATTCTTCCACTAGCTTTTTGCGATTCACTTACACATGCTGTGTGGATAGAGTGAATTATTTGGATTTGACAATTTTCAAGGATGGTGAAGGATTGGCTAGCACACTATATAGGAAAGACAGTTATTCCAACTCCTTTTTACATTTTTCCAGTTGCCACCCCTATTATCAAAAATGAGGGGTGGCAATGGGACAAATGGTACGGTTATCTAGGATAATCAGTGATGATACCCTTTTCAGACAAGAAATATTCAAGCTTGTGGGTATGTTCATGGATAGGGGGTATCCACTTAATCTTTTACTGAAGGTCAAAAGGGAAGCAGTTAGGAAAAGGAATACTGTCTTTGTGCCCATATTGAGAAGTGAAGTTAACATGGTGGGTAACATGGATTTGAATAATATGGACAAGGTTACAGGGAATGACAAAGCATGCTTGATTCTTAATTACAATGAGAAGGCCACTGTTATTGCAGCATCAGTACGTGAAGTGTGGAATCACTGTTTAGATAATGATACTAAGGATATAATTGGGAAGGTACCTAGGATTGTGTTCAGTAAAGGTGTAAACCTAAAGACAATTATGGAGAGAATACCTAGGGTCAGGAAATCAAAAATGTCCAAATGTGGTAGTTGTAGAGTTTGTAGATTTATTAGTGAGGGTACACACTTGGTTATAAAAGGTTTTGATCGTACAATTGCTTGCCCTGGTCAGTGTAATTGTAACACAAAATTTTTAGTTTATGTAGCTTCTTGCGTTACGTGTGACGCATTCTACGTAGGGATGACTACACGTAGACTGCGTGATCGAATAAGTGAGCATGTACGCAGTATAAAGAATAAGGATACGCACAATGCTTTGTTTATACACAGCTGTCAATGCAAGATTTTTAAAAAATTCTTGTTTTTTGTCATTGACAGAATATATGAGGACCAAGGGGGTGATATTACCAATAAAGTGGCCCTGTTAGAAGTTCAATGGCAGGTGAGATTAAATGCCATGAGGTTTCCTGGTATTAATGAATGTATATCTATCAAACCAGTGTTAAAACAAAAAGCAAGTTGTATTTAATTAAATGGGTGATTGTATTGTATTATGCTGTATGCATTAAATTTGTTTACAGAGTCATCACTTTAAGGTTTTTAGGTAGGGACATGTGCATTTACATGTACATTCATATATTTGTGTGTGTTTTAATGCAAAGATTCTCAGATTTGAGAATATGTGGCATATTATGTAGTTGAATGGATGTGATTCATTTAATATTGTATAACTGTATGGTTGTCATGCATTTTCAGTTTAGTATTAGAACAGGCTCTGTATTTTTAAATGGGTTGAGGCAGTGCTTGGGCTCATTGGTGCATTTAAAATGTGATGTCATTGATTAATTAGCCTTAATTATTGTATAAAAATGTCAATTGTGATGTTCTAACCGACTCTGAGGATGCCTTTTTAGGTGAAAGCGCTTAGTCGGTGGACGTTTTAGTGAATAAATTTCCTGTTTTTTTATTGTTGGTCCTGGGTTCTGTTTCTTGTTGTTGCCCTTCGTTGTTTTTTTTTCCAATTTTGCTGTGCCCTTTCGTAGGGTTGCATATTCTGTTTAAAGCTTATAAAGCATCAAAGAGATCTCATATTTGAAAGGTATCACTCAGTAGTAGGGTACAACAACATCACCACAGCATCGCATACACTATGGAACACGGTGGAGGCAGTCATCAATAGGTGGATTGAATATGGGACAACAGTGCTGTTGAAAAGAACCTGACGTTCCTCCAGAACCGATGAAAAGAAATGTCCAAACCTGGTCAGGGAGGCTGCTAGGTGACATACAACAACACTGAGGGAGTAGCACGTATCTCTTGCAAGTACTGGTGTTGTGTACTACCTGTGAAAATAATCTCCAATATTCTGCATAAGTCTAGCCTATGGGGCAGAGTCAGAAGATGGAAGCATTTTGCCATACCAATAAACATCCAAGGGTGGATGCAACTTGCAATACAGCACATAAAACCTCCCAAACACATGTGTGTAATTGTGTTATGGTGTAATGATACTATGGATCAACCTCACAGCCACACTACCAAAAGGAATGTGTGGTGCAAAAGCAACACCTCTCTTCACAGCATCATCCACATGGTGGATCATGCTGGTGGCATTGGCCTGCTCTGGGGATGCTGCTCTAAAGCCAGAACTGGACCTGTAGTCATTGTGATGGGAATTCTGAACAGTTCAAAATAACACTCACATCTGGCCCACATCCATCAGGCATCTGCAAGAACGATGAGGATGAGGAGGGGTTTCAGCCTTCAACATGACAAAGACCCAAAGAATACATCTAAAGCTACCTAAGAATGGCTCCACCTGAACACACTCATGGTTATCTATTGGCCCAGCCAGAGCCCAGACCAAAACCCAATAGCAAAACCACAGTGTGACCTGATGAAGGCTATACACATGAGCTGCCCTTGCAATCTGACAGAGTTGGGGAACATTTGCAAGGAAGAGAGGCTAAATAATGCCAAGTCTGGATGTGCCATGCTAATAGACACCTTGATGAGAAGAGTGAGTGCTGTAAGTCACTTACAAGGTGCTACAACAAAGTATCATTTTAAGTGTATGCACACTTATGCAACCACCATATTGTACATATTTCATTCATTAGATTTTACATGTAACACATTTGTTTGTTTATTGATTGGATTGCACAGGTCATATGTCATATGACAGGTGGATAATATATTTGAATGCACTATGGCAGTCTCATTTTCTATACTACAAGAACATGGCATGTTAACAGGGTTGTGTACACTTATCATATCTACTGTAAGCTTAGAAGGTTGGATGTGTAACAGGAATTGTGTGACCATACATTTACTGCTAGTTTGGAGGTCTGAAACTCAAATGTATGTCATTAATTAGTGATGACACTCCTCAGATCATCCCAGTTATGTATCATAGAAACATAGGAGATAGAACAGAACAGACATATGAGCCAGACATCTGCACATCCTGTGAGGATCTGTACAGTTGTGAGGTACTTGCCACGGTGCTATACAGGTGATCAGCAATGATGTGTATATGGGTGCAGTCTGTGCTGGGGAAGGGCCATCACCTAATAACAAAACTCACATATCCCAGAGCTCTATATTGTTAGTTGCATGTAGTAAAACTGGCTGCAATGCATGATGTTGAGGGCTGTGTGTCATACATGTCACCATTTGGTTAATGTGAGGTCTGTGTAACAGATTTGTGCCACCTCACCTGTAGGGGTAAGTGTGTGTGTGTGTGTGTGTGTGTGTGTGTGTGTGTGTGTGTGTGTGTGTGTGTGTGTGTGTGTGTGTGTGTGTGTGTGTGTGTGTGTGTGTACGTGCATGCATGTGTGCGTTTGTGTACCAGGTAACCTCAAAGTGCAGGTATTAATGTACATATGTTGTCTTCCCCTCACAGGTGGAGATGGGGTTTGAGGTCCCTCCTGTTTGGAAACTGATATTGTCTCTGAAGACTCTGACTATAATGATAAGAATAGTGAGGTACTGGTGAGGTTATCAGGGTCTGAATCTGTGCCATTGGTTGGCATCCCACTCTTGTCCACACCATCCCTACACACAGTGACAATACCCGCACATACCCTGTCACCAGTTGCTACAGATGACGGACAGTTGGCAGGTGGTGGCATGGGACAGGCTAGTGTGGAGACTATGGCAGGTGTGAGTGTAGACACTGGCCATAGCCAGAGTACAGGAAAGGACCCACACAGCTGGATGGACAGGGGTGCTCGCAGGAGGACTGCTGGTCATCAAGCCGCTGTTGCAAGTGCCACAGCACGTGTCACCAGATGCATGTTTCGGGCTTCTATGGATGCAGAGGCAAATAGTGAACACCACAGCAGACAAATAGGGTGGTGGATGCAACTCTTCTTGATTTATGTGGTGACATACATGACCTTGTTGAGGACACATGTCAAAATACTGAGGTCATAAATACATGGTGGGGTGATACCTTGGCAATACTCGACCATGGCATGTCTGTGCTAGAGAAACTGGTGGGAGATGGGCATTAGCCATGGGGATGTAGGTCAGCACCAACAACACCTGAGAGTCTACAGGGCTGTGCACCTTCACACTCCAATAGTGGCAGTTACACAAGAACTACCAAAAGGGGGTTGCTGTTCACATCACTCCAGAGCAGGCCATGGGCATGTGATCTTGCCTGGTCCCGTCAGGGGCATGGATCCAGCAGACAGCAATCACCATCAGGAAGCAATATTGCATCTGGCCTTGGGCCTTGTCGTGCCAGTGATACTGCAGCAGGACCAGTTCCCGTGTCCGTGGCCAGAGATGGTGAACTGGACACTCTGCCATGTACGGTCTACAGCTGTCCAACAAACCCCTGTGTAGGGCAGCCACATGGTGTGACTGTGTGCATATATACACACACACATCTGTATCACAGGCAGGTCACAACCAGACACACACAGCAACTCTGCACATAACATCTATTGGAAACACCTCCAAACACAAATATGATGTCAACCATATGGCCCAGCCTAGGCCTCTGGCAAACCCACACCACACCCTGTGCATATGATGATACCTGCGCCACATCAATGTCATCTATAACATTGATGCAGGGACATGCTAATATGGGTCTGATGTACAGGGTGAATATAGTACATTGTAGCTATGTAATACGATGTAAGGTGTTGTCTGCTTGCACTTCTTATGGGTACACATACAGGTGTATGTACCTTATTAGCAAGGATCCATTCTTGCTGTTAGAACCACTGATTGAATGTAGTTCGACATGTTGAATTCTGTTTGTTTTCCAGGTATCTGTGTGTCTGCAGGCTGTGGCCCGGCAGATATTCCCAAGAGGTAGTATGGCAGAGTGGGAATACACCAACTGTGTCATAGGCAAGGTACAGCTTTATATGTACACGTTCCAGGTGTGTATGTAAGGAGCAGTGTGTGAGGGACACTGTTGTCAGACAGTGTGACCTTACATACATACCCCTTGTCCCAGACAGCATTCAGACATGTCAGTTCAGTGCTTTGTAGTATCACAGGCTCATACATACAGAACAGGTTACTGCAGTACTGTATGCAGGTCCCTCATAAGTGTAGCCATTACATTAACTGCAACAGATTCACCTGTCAATACCTGTTTACTCTGCCATTTCTTTCTCATACACTCAACTCTCATGCAGTTGATAAGGACATGCATGATACTGTGTATGATAGGTTTGTTGTATGTATTCCTGAATTTACCGGGTGGAACAGGGAGACAAAATGGCATATCCTTTGCATACACATAGGAAGTATTGACACAGGGGATGTGCACACAGTAACACAAACGCAGCTGGCAATAGACAGATTAGTAAGCCTACATTTCCACTTTGATGTACTGTAGTACTATATGAACATGATATGACCCACATAGATTATATGCATGGAACATAACGCTCTACTGCTTACAACACATAATATTCTGAATGCCTTCATGGATGGTGCAACAACCCATCAGAAATAGGATGTGGAGTCATGTATTGCTCCTACAAGCCTGGACAAGTAATAGTGTAGCAGATGTTGTATCAACATGGTGTTTCAGTCAGGTATGGTACCTGATGCTGGCATGTGTGTCACTGCACCCCTTGTTTCACATTTGGAAATAATATCAAATACATGAGCATTGTTTAGGAATACAGACCACATTTAGGTTGCTAATATCTGGATATTCCATTGACATCTGTACAGAGGACTGGTATGCCCTGCACAATGGTTTAAGATGCTGCATATGAGGCAGATGCCATTAACACTCTATCTAATGTAATGCCATTGGGAGGTGGTAAACAGGCGTGGAAGATACACACATCAAAATGGTATCAGTCAAACAGGATATGGTCTTCACCCAAACACACACAGTTGCCAGAACTGAGATTAGAACCTCTACCTATCTATTTATTACTACTACTACTGTAGTTTTATCCAGTTAATAGAATGTGCCACAGGGCTTACATAATTTCACATATTCCAAGGTACGTCTAAGCTGAATGTCATCAGCAGGCCTAATAAAGCAGGATGATGGGACGTTTACAGAGTAGTACACAACTCAAAATGGGAAAATCCACACAGTATATGATTCTCACACCGACACACACACAAACAGTTGCCACTAATGGGATTGTAAGCCCTACCTATCTAGTTATTTGTACTATAGTGTTATATAGTTATCAGATGTGCCACGGAGCTTACATGATTTCACCTCGTCCCAAGGTATTTCAAAGGTGAATGACATCAGCAGGCCTAGTAAAGCAGGGAGATGTGAAGTTTACAGGGTAGTACACAGCTCAAAATGATATAAACCACACAGTATATGATTCCCAGACAAACACACACTTGCCAGTTTTGAGATTAGAACCCTTGCCTATCCACTTATTTGTAATATAGTGTTACATGGTTATCAGACACACCATGGAGCTTACATGATTTTACCTAGTCCCAAGGTACGTCTAAGGTAAATGACTTCAGCAGGCCTTGAAAAGTAATGTGATGGGAAGTTTACAGGGTGGTACACAACTCAAGATTGTATAATCTACACAGTTTATGATTCCCACACAATCACACACAAACACACACACATACACTCACACATACACACACACACACACACACACACACACACACACACACACACACACACACACACACTTACTTGCTAGTATTGAGATTAGAACCCCTGCCTATCTAGTTATTTGTACTATAGTGTTACGCATTTATCACGCACACTGCAGAGCTTACTGGGCTGACTACTGGCCAAAGGTGCTGATAACTGCACAGCTGAGGTAAACTATTACAGGTGAAAGAAAGTCTGCCTTTAAGTTTTCCCTTAGATTTTGCTAGATATTTCTCTCCTGCACTTCAAATAGCCTAATAGCTTTGCACTTCAACAAGGTTTTGTATGAATTATTCTAGCACACCTGAGAGCCATCAGCAGTAGTCGTTGCTCACAGAATTAGCTCCAGTTCTTAGTAGTTATGACCACCCCTCCTGGCATGATTAAAGTGCAGTTCCCTGTGCTTTTGTCTATTAACCTAGTACACTTGGGCATTCTGAGGCACTGTTGCAACTGCCTCATGTACACAGACAACCCTCTCCACTAAACTCCCAACACTCAGACTTGTGAGAGATACCCCCTATATCACCAAATTGGAAGATATGCACTCTCCAGCAAAGAATGGATTAGGTGGTCAAGAGGAGAAGGGTCAACACCTGCACCAGACCACATGGAACACATACCCCTCCAGAACACCCACTATCACAGCTCTAACATACAAACAAAAACCACACACCCACCTTCACAGAGGCACTCAATAGACATTTATCCAAACAGCAGAGACCACCAAGACAGACACCCTCGTGACCACCACAGCACATCACAAATGACAAGACACATATCTCACCTACACAATACTCCACTCAACCTAAGCCCCTAAGGCTAACCACCTTGCCTAATGCAGTAATCATAGCTGATTCAATAGTAAGGCACACAAATGTCTCACTCAGTAGGTTGAACATGATGAAGGTAACATTCTGCTGTCTATCGGGTGACAGAATCCAACACATAACACACTCAATCAGGTCAATCCACAACAACTACAAGTATCACTCTGTCATTGTCCATGTTTGTGTGAATGACCTGATATGCACCTCCCTGGACTACATGCAAAGAGACATAGTGGAGCTTTCAGATTATGTGGGTCAGGCAGATATGACAGTAGCCCTGAGCAGTATACTACTGTCACACAGAATGATACAGCAGTACAAACAACAAATGATGGACTTCAACAATTGCCTTAAGTGTCTGCTGTCATCCTCAGGGGATCCAGTATCTGTCTGCTTGGGATGACATGATTGACAGACTGTGATGGCTTGCCAGAGATGGCCTGCATCTGTCAACCCTCGGTTTCCAGGTACTGGTTAAGTGTCTTGCCACCCCTATAGTGCCTTTTTAGGTGGTGTTCCAAATCAAATTACCACCATAACAGCTATACATATATATAGCTGAGAGTCATGCTGCTCAGCATTAGACATCTAAAGCTTAAAATGCAGCCACTGGAAGCACTCCTCAAAAAGGAGAACATTGACATTTGTGCTGTAACGGAGACCTGGTTTACAGCAGCAGACAGCACCCTTGCATTACCCGGCTATAACTCATTCCACACCTGTCAGCCCCAAAACATGGACCACAGCTCCAAAGGCAATGGTGTATCCATATTAATAAAGGATATGCACACCTCCAGACTAGTATAGCAGAATAATGCATCTGAGATACTTCAGATACAACTGACATTGGGTAATAGTGCAATCCAGGTCATAGCCTGCTATAGATCCCCACCCATGTCCCTAGACTCTCAATCTACATTCCTCAACACCCTGGAATCTATCAAGATCAAATCCAACACTCTCATACTAGGAGACTTCAACTGCCCATCCATCAACTGGAAAAGATACTCAAGCACCAATACACTGGCTCAATGCTTTCTGCAATTCATTAGTCCCAATGCCCTGGACCAGCTCATTCTGACACACAGTAGAGGAAGCAACATCCTTGACCTATGTTGATTACTAGCATATGGGACCATTGCTTTACAAGTGTAGTCAATCCCTACCTGGTCAGATTCAACTATAAAGTAATCACCATGGAAATCCACATCACACCACGCACAAAGGTAACCACCTTGAAAAACTTCTCCAAAGGTGACTTTGTACTTCTGAAAACAGAGGTGATTAACTTCACAGCACCCATGACAATGTAAAATACCTGCATAACTGTAGAATCATACACAATTTCACTGCACAAACATGTACATCAATGCATGGAACTAGCCATACCCAACAGCACCATGACACTCTCCTCCAAACACTGGAGGCCAATCTGGTGGTCCCCTGCCATTAATAACCAGTACAACAGAAGGAAGAAACTGCAGAAAAAGGTGGAGTCCCAAGAGTGGTAAAACTCCCTTATTAACATTAACAACAACTTGAGATCCCTCATGAAATCATCTAAAGACAGCTATGATGGCAGAATTGCAGGAGACACTGACAACAATCACAAAGCCTTTGATAGTTATATCAAGAACCTCCACAGCAATACTCAGACATGCGCTGAGTTACTGCACAATGCTACCTTCTATACTAAGCCAGCAGATATTGCAAATATTCTTGCCAACACATTCTGTGTCAGCTTTATTCCTCTCTTCCCCCCATGAAACAATCCAAATGCCAGAAGAATGCCAGGCACCCAGGATTATTGCCTGCCAGGTTATACCTGCATTGGCCATGGGCAAGAATATGGCTTCCATGGGACGCAAAATTATCCCTGGCTGTGTTCTACATGAACTACAAAGATACCTGGCACCACATCTGTGTGCCCTGTTCAGTCACAGCCTCACCTCAGGCTTTGTCCCTTCCAAATGGCACACTGCTACTGTCATCCCTCTCCACAAAGGTGTAGCAACTATAGGTCATGGGAATTATCAGCCCATAAGCCTGACAAGTCTGATATGTACAGCTATGGAGCACATCATCAGGGACCTGATAGACAAATATATAGGTAATCTCCTAACTCTGGACCCCACACAATCTGGCTTTGTGAAAGGGAGATCATGCCTGCTCAACCTGGTTGACTTCTTTGAGTCAGTCACCAGGACTGTGTATGACAGTAAGGCACTGCATACAGCCTACATCAATGTGACCAAGGCTCTTAATAGCATTCCTCAGTCCGGAATTATTGATGAACTCACCAAACTAGGCAGCAACCCCTATGTCACTAGGGTGGTTGCAAATTGGCTCACAGATAGAACACACAGTGTGAAAGTAGCCGACTCAAAGTCAGACTGTCAGCCAATCATAAGTGGAGTCCCAGAGGGATCACTCCTGGGTACTCTCCTGTTCAGCATCTACTTCTCAAAAGTCCAGGCCAACACAAAGGAACTCTGGCTGAACAAGTTCACAGAAAACTGCAAGCTGTGAGCCATCACTAACTCCACAAGCGATGCAGACATCCTACAGAAAGGACTCACTACTTCAAACAGCTATATGAACACCTACTTAGCTGTATGGACTCAGAAATACCTTAAGTGTAAAACCTGCCTCCACTAACGTAGAGTAATCTCCTTTGCTGGACAGTAGCAATACACAAACCACAGATTTGGTTCCTATATTGGCCGTACAGGGTAAGGTACGAACAGGCACCAACCAGGCATCAAGTCAGCTGTTGTCTGAACAAGCACATAAGGTCACAGGTTGATTACTGTAAGGCTAACTATGAGTATAAATTGGAGACATCCACCAAGGCCAATCACTAGGCCATCTTCCCATATGTCTGCAATCTCAGTGGCAACAAGCCAACCCAACCTGTAATCGTGGTCAATCTGACCACATATACACACACCATAGCTATAGCCAACCTGTTACAGATAAGGTTAGGGCAAACATCACCCCCTGGCTCAGCATCACTATAGGTGGATATGCACAGCACCTGCACCCCTCCCCTTATAACCAGTGAGCAGGAACATATTGCCTACTGAAAGCAACAAAAGTAAGTATTCATGGGACATGATAATATCACTGTCTGCATATTACATAAACTCAGGCATGTCCTCCCAGCTCCATTACACACTGTAGTCACACCAAGCCTCGGCATCATCCACACCTCATCCACATGAAAGATGGCCAATGTCTTCCCTCTGCATAGACCTGAATGAAGAATAGATGATTATGCAATTAACTGTCCCTCACTGTCGTGAATATGACACATCAGGACCCAGACTGCAATGCAAGCTGATAAGGTGATGATAGATTGCAGGGGTATGGTGTGGCTGTGAGTGGTGGCTACTGGTATTCAAGTTACATGTGCAGGTTCAGTACATACTGTTGCCAAGTATATGGGGTCCTGTGATGTATTCCCCTGTTTATATCTTCCAGGCACAATGTTGCATCAGTGAAGGGAAACATTCTCAGCGGCTGAGACAACCATAATCATAGAAGCCATACTACAGAACCATGCAATAATGTTTGGCTGGAGCCAGCAACATCTGTGGGAGAAGACTGCCCTGTGAGATGACCTTGTCCACAGGGTAAATGATGTTAGCCTGCATGCACGTACATACAAGCAGGTCTGGCATCGTGCAACCATCCTCATACTCCATGCCCGGAGAAGGGATGCTGCTGTGAATGGGACCGCACAGCTGCAGGTGGTGGCCCAGCCATGCAGCCCCCACTGACACCCACTGAGGGGCTCCTTGCCAAACTTGGGGCATCCATCCCAGTACAACATCAGGGTACAGACCCTCACATACTGGAGGTGGATGTCATCCACACAATGGATGAGGAGCATGCAGGTAAGGCCCCAGTGGAGATTATGAGACTAGTATAGCAGACATACTTGTATCTGTAGAGTATCTACATGCATGTGTCAGGTCAGATTGCAGTTGTGGATGGGGTTTTCTAATGCACAGAAGTGCACATCTATAATGAAGAACAGCAAATTGTGTAGTATTGGGGGTTGTACTGTGAAGTGTAACTGTGCAGACATGCTGCAGCCATCCTGTACAAATGCCACATGTGAGTCTGCTAAAGATACCTCTCTCCCACAACTACCTAGGTCCCTGTGGTCTGCATGTGGGGCAGCAGCCTGAAGCTGATGAGTATGGAATTGTTCTGCTGTGGTTTGCCAATACCCCAAGCATGTGAAGGGCTTGCAATTTACTATGCACACAACTGTCACTCATAGCCATATTGCTTCATGTGCATGTTCACTTGTGGTGGGGATAACAGCATTGCATCACTGTGGTTACCACAGGGGCCTATCTGAAGAGACTGTAACATTCTTGTAGCATACCTCATAACCTGTCAGTGCAATATTTCTGGACAGAGACCAGCAAAATGGGGGAAATGGCCTAAGGTAGGGACATGTGTGAAACATTACTCTGATACAGTGGATATAAACAGTATACACACCCATTTTTAAGATGCCAGGCATGTATGATATATACAAACTGAAACCACAATATGTCAGTCCACACCTTTTCCAATGTTTAGTGTGACCCATAACATGAACAATTCACTTATAAAAACAACCAATCTGTTGGGCACCAAATATGGAGTATACAAACCTTACAATAAGCTGGATGTATACATGTGCGCACCCTTCAAATAATATTTTATTGCAGCAGCTTGTGATTTACTGACAGCATTCAGACTGCTTGGGTACACACCTGCCATCAAGTAAATGCACTCTGGGTAACACCAGACAACAGTGTACTGTACAAGTAGGATATTCATGACATTTGCCCAGTTGCATGCAACTGCAACAGACATGGCTTGCAGACATCTTACAAAGCAGCAAATGGATCTCATATTTGAAAGGTATCACTCAGGAGTAGGGTAAAACAACATCACCACAGCATTGCATACACTATGGAACACAGTGGAGACAGTCATCAATAGGTGGATTGAATTTGGGACAACAGTGTTGTCGAAAAAAAAACTGATGTTCCTCCAAAACCGATGAAAAGGCATGTCCAAACCTGGTAAGGGAGGCTGCCAGGAGACATACAGCAACACTGAGAGAGTAGCAGGAATTTCTTGCAAGTACTGGTGTTGTGTACTACATGTGAAAACAATCTCCCATATTCTGCATAAGTCTGGCCTATGGGGTAGAATCAGAAGATGGAAGCATTTTGCCACACCAAAAAAAAAAAAAAAAAAAAAAAAACATCCAGGAGTGGATACAACTTACAATACAGCACATCAAGTCTCTCAGAGGCATGCGTGAAAATGTGATATGGTGTAATGAGACTATGGATCAACCTCACAGCCACAATACCAAAAGGAATGTGCGGTGCACAGGCAACACCTCTCTTCATCTGAAGAGCACTATCCCCATGGTGAATCATGCTGGTGGCATTGGCAATCTGTGGAGATGTTGTTCTAAAGCTGAAACTGGGCCTGTAGTCATGGTAGTGGGAATTCTGAACAGTTCAAAATAACACTCACATCTGGCCCCCATCCATCAGGCATCTGCAAGACCATTGAGGATGGGGAGGGGTGCCAGCCTTCAACATGACAAAGACCCAAAGAATACATCCAAAGCTACCTAAAAATGGCTCCACCTGAACACACTTATGGTTATGGATTGGCCCAGCCAAAGGCCAGACTGAAACCCAATAGCAATACCACAGTGTGACCTGAAGAAGACTGTACACATGAGTTGCCCTTGCAATCTGACAGAGTTGGCTGACCTTTGCAAGGAAGAGTGGCTAAATAATGCCAAGTCAGGATGTGCCATGCTGATAGACACCTTCCAGAAAAGTGTGAATGCTGTAAGTCACTTACAAGGTGCTACAACAAAGTATCATTTAAGGGTGTGCACACTTATGCAACCACCATATTGTACATATTTCATTCTTCAGATTTTACACGTAACACATTTGTTTGTTTATGATTGGATTGCACAAGTCATATGTCATATGACAGGTGGGTAATACATCTGAATGCACTATTGCAGTGTCATTTTATATATTACAAGAACATGGCATGTTAACAGGGTTGTGTACACTTATCATATCCACTGTAAGCTTAGAAGGTTGTTGGTGTAACAAGAATTGTGTGACCATACATTTACTGCTAGTTTGAAGGTCTGAAACTCAAACGTATGTCATTAATTAGTGATGTCACTCCTCAGATCATCCCAGTTATGCATCATAGCAACATAGGGGTTATGAATGAGGAACAGAGCAAACATATGAGCCAACATCTACACATCCTGTAAGGATCTGTACAATTGTGAGGTATGTTCTGTAGTACTTGCCACTGTGCTATACAGGTGAACAGCAATGAAGTGTACATGGGTGCAGTCTTTGCTGGGGAAGGGCCATCACCTAGTAACACTACTCTCGTATCCCAGAACTCTATATTGTTAGTTGCATGTAGTAAAACTGGCTGCAATACAAGATGCTGAGGGCCATATGTCATGCATGTCAACATTTGAGTAATGTGATGTCTGTGTACTAGATTTGTGCCACCTCACCTGTAAGTGTGTGTGTGTGTGTGTGTGTGTGTGTGTGTGTGCGTGTGTGCGTGTGTGCGTGTGTGTGTGTGTGTGTGTGTGTGTGTGTGTGTGTGTGTGTGTGTGCGTGTGTGTGCGTGTGTGCGTGTGTGTGTGTGAGTGTGTGTGTCTGTGTGTGTGTGTGTCTGTGTGTGTGTGTCTGTGTGTGGGTGCGTGCATGTGTGCGTGTGTGTACAAGGCAACCTCAAAGTGCAGGTATTAATGTACATATGTTGTCTTCCCCTCACAGGTGGTGATGGGGTTTGGGGTCCCTCCTGCTTGGAAACTGATATTGTCTCTGCAGACTCTGACAATGATGATAGGAATAGTGAGGTACAGGTGAGGTTATCTGGAGCTGAGTCTGTGCCATTGGTTGGCATCCCACTCTTGTCCACACCATCCCTACACGCAGTGACAATGCCCACACATACCCTGTCACCAGTTGCCACAGATGACGGACAGTTGGCAGGTGGTGGCATGGAACAGGCTAGTGTGGAGACTATGGCAGGTGTGAGTGTAGACACTGGCCATAGCCAGAGTGCAGGCGAGGTCCCACACAGCTGGATGGACACGGGTGCTCACAGGAGGACTGCTGGTCATCAAGCTACTGTTGCAAGTGGCACAGCACGTGTCACCAGATGCATGTTTCGGGTTGCCATGTATGCAGAGGCATGTAGTGAACACCACAGCAGACAAATAGGGTGGTGGATGCAACTCTTCCTGATTTATGTGGTGACATACATGACCTTATTGAGGACACATGTCAAAATACTGTGGTCATAAATACATGGTGGGGTGATACCTTGGCAATACTCGACCATGGCATGTCTGTGCTAGAGCATCTGGTGGGTGATGGGCATTAGCCATGGGGATGTAGGTCAGCACCAACAACACCTGAGAGTCTACAGGGCTGTGCACCTTCACACTCCTAAAGTGGCAGTTACACCTGCACTACCAAAAGGGGGTTGCCGTCCACATCACTCCAGAGCAGGCCATGGGTATGTGATCTTGGCTGGTCCTCTCAGGGGCATGGATCCAGCAGACAGCAAACCCCATCAGGAAGCAGTATTGCATCTGGCCATGGGCCTTGTCGTGCCAGTGATACTGCAGCAGGACCAGTTCCTGTGTCCATGGCCAGAGATGGTAAACTGGACACTCTGCCATGTACGGTCCACAGCTGTCCAACAAACCCCTGTGCAGGGCAGTCACATGGTGTGACAGTGTGCATACATACACACACACATCTGTATCGCAGGCAGGTCTCATCCAGACACACACAGCACTTCTGCACATAACACCTATTGGATACGCCTCCAAACACAAATATAATGTCAACCATATGGCCCAGCCTAGGCCTCTGGCAAACCCACACCACACCCTGTGCATATGATGATACCTTCGGCACATCCCTGTCATCCATAACATTGACGCAGGGACATGCTAATATGGGTTTGAAGTACAGGGTGAATATAGTACAGTGTAGCTATGTAATACTATGTAAGGTGCTGTCTGCTTGCATTTCATATGGGTACACATACAGGTGTATGTACCTTATTAGCCAGGATCCATTCTAGCTCTTAGTGCCACTGATTGTATGTAGTCCGATATGTTGTATTCTGTTTGTTTTCCAGGTATCTGTGTGTCTGCAGGCTGTGGCCATGCAGACATTCCCAAGAGGGAGTATGGCAGAGTGGGAATACACCGACCGTGTCATTAGCAAGTTACAGCTTTATATGTACATGTGCCAGGTGTGTATGTATGGAGCAGTGTGTGAGGGACACTGTTGTCAGACAGTGTGACCTTACATACATACCCCTTGTCACAGACAGCCTACAGACATGTCAGCTCAGTGTTCTGTAGTATCACAGGTTCATACATACAGAACAGGTTACTGCAGTACTGTATGCAGGTCCCTCATAAGTGTAGCCATTACATTAACTGCAACAGATTCACCTGTCAATACCTGTTTACCCTGCCATTTCTTTCCCATACACTCAACTGTCATGCAGTTGATATTGGCATGCATGATACTGTGTATGAAAGGTTTGTGGTATGTATTCCTGAGTTTACGGGTGGAACAGGGAGACAAAATGGCATATCCTTTGCATACTCACAGGAAGGACTGACACAGGGGATGTGCACACAGTAACACAAACACAGCTGGCAATAGACAGATTAGTAAGCCTACATTTCCACTTTGATGTACTGTAGTACTATATGAACATGATATGACCCACATAGATTATATGCATGGAACATAACACTCTACTGCTTACAACACATAATATTCTGACTGCCTTCATGGATGGTGCGATAACCCATCAGAAATAGGATGTGGAGTCATGTATTACTCCTACAAGCCCGGACAAGTGATAGTGTAACAGATGGTGTATCAACATGGTGTTTCAGTCAGGTATGGTACCTGATGCTGGCATGTGTGTCACTACACTCCTTGTGGCAAATTTGGAAACAATACCACATACATGAGCATTGTTTAGGAATACAGACCACATTTAGGTTGCTAACATCTGGATATTCCATTGACATCTGTACAGAGGACTGGTATGGCCTGCACAATGGTTTAACATGCTGCATATGAGGCAGATACCATTAACAATCTATATAAAGTAATGCCATCGGGAGGTGGTAAACAGGCGTGGATGGTACACACATCAAAATGGTATCAGTCAAACAGGATATGGTCTTCACCCAAATACACACAGTTGCCAGAATTGAGATAAGAACCTCTACCTATCAAGTTATTACTACTACTGTAGTGTTAGCCAGTTAATAGAATGTGCCACAGAGCTTATATGATTTCACATACTCCAAGGTATTTCTAAGGTGAATGTTATCAACAGGCCTAATAAAGTAGGGTGATGGGAAGTTTACAGGGTAGTACGCAACTCAAAATGGTATAATCCACACAGAATATGATTCTCACACCGACCAACACACAAACAGTTGCCAGTACTGGGTTTGTAACCCCTACCTATCTAGTTATTTGTACTATAGTGTTATACAGATATCAGATGCACCACGGAGCTTACATGATTTCATCTCGCCCCAAGGTACTTCAAAGGTGAATGACATCAGCAGGCCTAGTAAAGTAGGGTGATGTGAAGTTTACAGGGTTGTACACAGCTCAAAATGGTATAAACCACACAGTATATGATTCCCAGACAAACACACACTTGCCAGTATTGAGATTAGAACCCCTGCCTATCTACTTATTTGTAATATAGTGTTGCACGGTTATCAGACACGCCATGGAACTTACATGATTTTACCTAGTCCCAAGGTACGTCTATGGTAAATGACATCAGCAGGCCTGGAAAAGTAATGTGATGGGAAGTTTACAGGGTGGTACACAACTCAAAATTGTATAATCTACACAGTTTATAATTCCCACACAAACACACATAAACACACACACATACACACACACACACACACACACACACACACACACACACACACACACACACACACACACACACACACACACACACACTTACTTGCCAGTATTGAGATTAGAGCCCCTGCCTATCTAGGTATTTGTACTATAGTGTTACGCAGTTATCACACACACTGCAGAGCTTACTGGGCTGAATACTGGCCAAAGGTGCTGATAACTGCACAGCTGAGGTAAACTATTACAGGTGCCAGAAAGTCTTCCTTTAATTGTTCCCTTAGATCTTGCTAGTTATTTCTCTCATGCACTTCAAATAGCCTAATAGCTTTGCACTTCAACAAGTTTTTGTATGAATTATTCTAGCACACCTGAGAGCCATCAGCAGTAGTAGTAGTTGCTCACAGAATTAGCTCCAGTTCTTAGTAGTTATGACCACCCCTCCTGGCATGATTAAAGTGCAGTTCTCTGTGCTTTTGTCTATTAACCTAGTGCACTTGGGCATTCTGAGGCACTGTTGCAACTGCCTCATGTACACAGACAACCCTCTCCTCTAAACTCCCAACACTCAGACTTGTGAGAGATAGCCCCTATATCACCAAATGGGAAGATATGCACTCTCCAGCAAAGAATGGATTAGGTGGTCAAGAGGAGAAGGGTCAACACCTGCACCAGACCACATGGAACACATACCCCTCCAGAACACCCACTATCACAGCTCTAACATACAAACAAAAACCACACACCCACCTTCATAGAGGCACTCAATAGACATTTTCCCAAACAGCAGAGACCACCAAGACAGACACCCACTCGACCACCACAGCACAACACAAACGACAGGACACATATCTGACCTGCACAATACTCTCCTCATCCTAAGCCCCTAAGGCAAACCACCTTGCCTAATGCAGTAATCATAGCTGACTCAATAGTGAGGCACACAGATGTCTCACTCAGTAGGTTGAACATGATGAAGGTAACAGTCTGCTGTCTATCAGGTGCCAGAATCCAACACATAACACACTCAATCAGGTCACTCCACAACAACTACAAGTATCACTCTGTCATTGTCCATGTTTGTGTGAATGACAAGATATGCACCTCCCTGGACTACATGCAAAAAGACATGGTGGATCTCTCAGATTATGTGGGCCAGGCAGGTATGACAGTAGCCCTGAGCAGTATACCACTGTCACCCAGAATGATACCGCAGTACAAACAACAAATGATGGACTTCAACAATTGCCTTAAGTGTCTGCTGTCATCCTCGGGGGATCCAGTATCTGTCTGCTTTGGATGACGTGATTGACAGACTGTGATGGCTTGCCAGAGATGGCCTGCATCTGTCAATCCTTGGTTTCACCTCCAGACTAGTATCGCAGAATAATACATCTGAGATACTTCAGGTACAACTGACATTGGGTAATAGTGCAATCCAGGTCACAGCCTGTTATAGATCCCCACCCATGTCCCTAGACTCTCAATCTACCTTCCTCAACACCCTGGAATCTATCAAGGTCGAATCCAACACTCTCATACTAGGAGACTTCAACTATCCCTCCATCAACTGGAAAAAGATACTCAAGCACCAATACACTGGCTCAATGCTTCCTGCAATTCATCAGTTCCAATGCCCTGGACTAGCTCATTCCGACACCCAGTAGAGGAAGCAACATCCTTGACCTGTGTTGATTACTAGCATATGGGACCATTTCTTTACAAGTGTAGTCAAGCCCTACCTGGTCGGATCTAACTATAAAGTAATCACCATGGAAATCCACATCACACCACGCACAAAGGTAACCACCTTGAAAAACTTCTCCAAAGCTGACTTTGTACTCCTGAAAACAGAGGTGGTTAACTTCACAGCACCCATGCCAATGTAAAATACCTGCATAACTGCAAAATCATACACAATTTCACTGCACAACCATGTACATCAATGCATGGAACTAGCCATACCCAACAGATCCAAGACACTCTCCTCCAAACACTGGAGGAAAATCTGGTGGTCCCATGCCATTAATAACCAGTGCAACAGAAGGAAGAAACTGCAGAAAAAGGTGGAGTCCCAAGAGTGGTAAAACTCCCTTATTAACCTCAACAACAACTTGAGATCCCTCATGAAATCATCTAAAGACAGCTATGATGGCAGAATTGCAGGAGACACTTACAACAATCAGAAATAGGATGTGGAGTCATGTATTGCTCCTACAAGCCTGGACAAGTGATAATGTAGCAGATGTTGTATTAGCATGATGTTTCAGTCAGGTATGATATCTGATGCTGGCATGTGTGTCACTACACTCCCTGTGGCCAATTTGGAAACAATATCACATACATGGGCATTGTTTAGGAATACAGACCACATATAGGTTGCTAGTATCTGGATATTCCATAGACATCTGTACAGGGGACTGATATGGCCTGCACAATGGTTTAACATGCTGCATATGAGGCAGATGCCATTAACACACTATATGAAGTAATGCCATCAGGAGGTGGTAAACAGGCATGGATGGTACACACATCAAAATGGTATCAGTCAAACAGGATATGGTCTTCACCCAAACACACACAGTTGCCAGTATTGAGATTAGAACCTCTACCTATCTAGTTATTACCACTGCTATAGTGTTATTCAGTTATCAGATGTGCCACAGAGCTTACATGATTTCACCTAGTCACAAGATACTTCTAAGCTGAATGACATCAGCAGCCCTAGTAAAGTGGGGTGATGGGAAATTTACAGGGTGGTACACAACTCAAAAAGGCATAATCCACACAGTATATGATTCTCACACAAACAGTTGCCAGTATTGGGATTGTAACCCCTACCTATCTAGTTATTTATACTATAGTGTTTCACAGTTATCAGATGTGCCACAGAGCTTACATGATTTCACTTCGTCCCAAGGTACTTCAAAGGTGAATGACATCATTAGGCCTAGTAAAGGTTGATGTGAAGTTTACAGGGTGGTACACAACTCAGAATGGTATAACCCACACAGTATATGATTTCCACACAAACGCACACACATGCACACACGCACACATGCATACACACACACAAACACACACACACACACACACACACACACACACACACACACACACACACACACACACACACACACTTACTTGCCAGTATTGAGATTAGATCCCCTGCCTATCTAGTTATTTGTACTATAGTGTTGCACAGTTATCACACACACTGCAGAGTTTACTAGGCTGACCACTGGCCAACGGTGCTGATAACTGCACAGCTGAGGTGAACTATTACAGGTGCCAGAATGTCTGCCTTCAATTTTTCCCTTATATCTTGCTAGTTATTTCTCTCCTGCACTTCAAATAGCCTAATAGCTTTGCACTTCAACAGGTTTTTGTATGAAGTACTCTAGCTCACCTGATATCCATCAGCACTGGTCGTTCCTCACAGAATTAGCTCCAGTACTTAGCAGTTATGACCATCCCTCCTGGCATGATTAAAGTGCAGTTCTCTGTGCTTTTGTCCATTACTCTGGTGCACTTGGGCACTCTGAGGCACTGTTTCAACTGCCTCATGTACACAGACAACCCTCTCCTCTAAACTCCCAAAACTCAAACTTGTAAGAGATACCCCTATATCGCCAAATTGGAAGATACACACTCTCCTGCAAAGAATGGACTAGCTGGTCAAGAGGAGAAGGGTCAACACCTGCACCACACCATATGGAACACATCCCCCTCCAGAACACCCACTATCACAGCTCTAACATACAAAAAAAACACACACACCCATTTTCATAGAGGCATTCAATAGACATTACCCAAACAGCAGAGACAACCAAAACAGACACCCACATGACCACCACAACACAACACAAACCACAAGACACATATCTGACCTATACAGTGCACCCCTCAACCTAAGCCCCTGAGGCTAACCACCTTGCCTAATACAGTAATAATAGCTGACTCAATAGTGAAGCTCACAGAAGTCTCACTCAGTAGGTTGAACATGATGAATGTAACAGTCAGCTGTCTATCAGGTGCCAGAATCCAACACATAACACACTCAATCAGGTCGCTCCACAACAACTAGAAGTATCACTCTGTCATTGTTCATGCTTGTGTGAATGACCTGATATACACCTCTCTGGACTACATGCAAATAGACATGGTGGAGCTCTCAGATTATGTTGGTCAGGTAGGTATTACAGTAGCCCTGAGCAGTATGCTACTGTCACCCAGAATGATACCGCAGTACAAACAACAAATGATGGACTTCAACAATTGCCTTAAGTGTCTGCTGTCATTCTCAGAGGATCCAGTATCTGTCTGTTTGGGATGACATCATTGACTGACTGCGATGGCTTGCCAGAGATGGCCTGCATCTGTCAACCCTGGGTTTCAAGGTATTGGTTAAGTGTCTTGCCACCCCTATAATGCCTTTTTAGGTGGTGTTCCAAATCAAATTACCACTGTAGCAGCTATATATATATATATATATATATATATATATATATATATATATATATATATTTATATATATATATATATATATATATATATATATATATATATATATATATATATATATATATATATATATGCAATCTGAGGATCATACTTCTCAGCGTTAGATATCTAAATCTCGAGATGCAGCCCCTGGAAGCACTCCTCAAAATGGAGAACATTGACATTTGTGCTGTAATGGAGACCTAATTTACAGCAGCAGAGAGCACCCTTGCACTACCAGGCTATAACTCATTCCAAACCTGTCAGCCCCAAAACATGGACCACAGCTGCAAAGGCGATGGTGTCTCCATATTAATAAAAGATATGCACACCTCCAGACTAGTATCGCAGAATAATACATCGAGATACCTCAGGTACAACTGACATTAGGTAATAGTGCAATCCAGGTCATAGCCTGCTATAGATCCCCATCCATGTCCCTAGTCTCTCAATCAACTTTAGTCAACACCCTGGAATCTATCAAGGTCCAAACCAGCACACTCATACTAAGATACTTCAACTACCCCTCCATCAACTGGGAAAGCTACTCAAGCACCAATACACTGGCCCAATGAATCTTGGAATTCATCAGTTCCAATGCCCTGGACCAGATCATTCTGACACCTAGTAGAGGAGGCAATATCCTTGACCTGTGTTGATTACTAGCACATGGGAGCATTGCTTGACAAGTATAGGCAATCCCTACCTGGTCAGATACCACCATAAAGTAATCACCATGGAAATCCACATCACACCCCGTGCAAAGATAACCACCTTGAAAAACTTCTCCAAATCTAACTTTGTACTCCTGAAAACAGAGGTGGTTAACTTCACAGCACCCATGCCAATGTAAAATACCTGCATAACTGCAGAATCATACACAAATGCACTGCACAAACGTTTAAATCAATGCATGGAACTAGCCATACCCAACAGAACCATGACACTCTCCTCCAAACACTTGAGGCCAATCTGGTGGTCCCCTGCCATTAATAAGCTGTACAACAGAAGGATGAAACTGCAGAAAAAGGTGGAGTCCCAAGACTGGTAAAACTTCCTTATTAGCCTCAACAACAACTTGAGATCCCTCATGAAATCATCTAAAGCCAGCTATGATGGCATAGTTGCAGGAGACACTGACAACAATCACAAAGTCTTTGACAGTTATATCAAGAACCTCAACAGCAATACCCAGACGTGCTCTGACTTACTGCACAATGCTATCTCCTATACTCAGCCAACAGATATTGTGAACATTCTTGTCAACACATTCTGTGCCAGCTTCCCCCCCCCCCCTTGGGGAACAATCAGAATGCCAGAAGAATGTCAGGCACCCAGGATTACTGCCTCCCAGGTTACACCTGCATTGTCCACGGGCAAGAATACAGCTTCCATGGGACCCAAAATGATCCCTGACAGTGTTCTACATGAACTACAAGGATACCTGGTACCACATCTGTGTGCCTTGTTCAGTCACAGCCTCACCTCAGGCTTTGTCCCTCCCAAATGGCACACTGCTACAGTTATCCCTCTCCATAAAGGTGTAGCAACTACAGGTCCTGGGAATTATCAGCCCATTAGTTTGACAAGTCTGATATGTACAGCTATGGAGCACATCATCAGGGACCTGATAGACAAATATATAGGTAATCTCCTAACTCTAAACTCCACACAGTTTGGCTTTGTGAAAGGGCGATCAAGCCTGCTCAACCTGGTTGACTTCTTTGAGTCAGTCACCAGGACTGTGTATGACAGTAAGGCACTGTATACAGCCTACATCAATCTGGCCAAGGCTCTTGATAGCATTTCTCAGTCAGAAATTATTGATGAAATCACCACAATAGGCAGCAACCCTTATATCACTAGGGTGGTTGCAAATTGGCTCACAGATAGAACAAACAGTCTTAAAGTAGTGGACATCAAGTCAGACTGTCAGCAATCACAAGTGGAGTCCCACAGGGATCACTCCCGGGTACTCTCCTGTTCAGCATCTACTTCTCAGGAGTCCAGACCAACACAAAGGAACTCTGGCTGACCAAGTTCACAGACAACTGCAAGCTGGGAGCCATCATTAACTCTGCAAGTGATGTAGACATCCTACAGAACAGCCTCACTGAGACCACTGACTGGTGTGGAAACCATTGCCTGAAGCTTAACACAACAAAATTTATCATCAGCCTTTTTTGTAAAAACTCAATTCCCACTAAGAACGACATCGATGGGAGCCCACTGAACACTGTAGACATTATAAGAGATCTGGGGACACAGGTTGACAGCAACCTCTCCTTTAACCCCCTCATTGTCACTGTGGTCAGGAAATCCTTCTATGTGGCACATCTCATTACCAAGGGTTTTGCATCCAGGAAGGAAGAGGTCATCATCTCTGTGTATTCTTCCCTCATTAGACAAATCATCAAGTATAATGGGCCATTTGGCATGTACCTCACTAGATACCTGCAACCGCAGGAGAGACCACAGAAGTACTTCACAAAGAGGATCCTAGGCATTAAACACATGTCCTACACAGACAGACTCAAAAAACTCCAGCTATTCTCTGTCTTATATCACCTACTTAGAGGTGATCTCTGCTTGACTTGCAAAGCCATGTCTGACGCAGCTCGTTTACAAATGCTACATCTAAAGATATCCCAGTCCCTCTGCACCACACATCGCAAGGACCTCTTCCTCATTACCACAATCAACACAACATGCTGGAGGGATGGGTTCCTCACTCAGAGACTACACATGCCCTGGAATAGACTTCCCATACAGGGCCAAGCAAAGTACCTAGATGACCCTGTTGTAGAGAGATCCTGATGAGTGGATGGGTAATAAAAGTTCATCCCAGGGATCACTCCAGTGGCTCTACTTGATGGAGGCACTGAGAACTAACATCTGTTGGCACAATGGCAGGGCACTTCTATGGGCTAGGCTTGTAACATCTCCAGGGCCATTAGCCTAGTATACACCTATGAACCTGTAATGGGAATGATATCATCATGACTGATAATGTATGCTAGTGGATGGGAAACTTATCAAATTCTTTTTCCTACAAGCATACACACTTACACACACACTTATACACCCACACACATTTGCCATATCTGAGAGTAGAACCTCTGCCTATCTAGTTATTGGCACTATACTGTTACACAGTTATCGCATGCACTACAGAGTTTACTGGGCTGACACCTGGTCAAAGGTGCTAATAAGGGGAGTGACATCAGCAGGAGTGATAAAGTAGGGCGGTGGGTGGGAGCCTTATCAAAATACTTATTTTTTTAAACATACACATGCGCACACACACACACACACACACACACACACACACACACACACACACACACACACACACACAAACACACACTTTCCAGATCTGAGATTAGAATCCCTGTTTAGCAAGTGATTTGTACTACACTGTTTCACAGTTATCACACACTCTACAGAGTTTAGGGGGCTGACAACTGACCAAAGGTGCTGATAAGGGAAATTACATCAGCAGGACTGTTAAAGTGGGGCACAGGGAAGTGTTGTGGGTGGGAATGGCTTGAAACTGTTTCACCTATAAACACTCACTCCCTCACTCTTGCATACACATTTGTCACATACACAGTTGCCAGCATTGATATTAGAACCCCTACCTATCTACTAATTTGTGTCATAGTGTTACGCAGTTATTGGACATGCTACAGAGCTTATAAGGGTGATCTGTTTCTAATGGTACTTCTAAGATGAATGAAAGCAGCAGATCTTGTGAAGTAAGGCAATGTGAAATGTACTAAGTGGAAAGAGTCTCCAAATACTCTGACCTACGGACACACACACACACAGGCAAGTTATGTGATATTACAAACCCAACCTCAGTACTGTTACACAATGGGGCTCACCTTTTATGCAGTTGTTTACAAATGGTATGCCACTGCCCACAGCAGGACATCACTGTATGTAATTCAGGGTATCCGTGTGTGTGACTCCCTCTGTCTGTGTCCCCATGTATCTCTCTCTGTATCACTGTCTGTCTCTCAGTTCCCCACATCTATGTGTGTGAATGCTTGACATATGTTATCTGTTGCCCATATATATGTGTATGTATCTCACACAAGAGATGCAACTATATCAGATATGGGCCACCGACAGCTAGCTGAGGGTAATCCTGTCTGATGTTTGTGTGTAGGTGCAGTTGAGGTGTACATAGCTGTCTGTATGCACGGACATATATACACGATACAGTCATATATTGCAATGTGGGTTCCAACATGTCCCGTGATTCTCTAGTTGTAGGAACATGCCCAGTGTGACATTCTATAATTAGAGTGGGACTCCATTCCAGGGATAGGTGCACTCCAGTCCAGGATTTTGTGTGCTACAGCCATACCTCTCAAGAGTACACAGGACTTTCCTCAGGGTACTTGTTTTGTTTATCAGACATTTTCTGACATATCTGTGGTTTGAAACTGCAATATATTGTGCCAGACATCCTCAGATCATCACAGTGCTTTACCAGTGGAATACTAGTTGTATGATGCACAGACCAGTATTATGAGGGCAGCTATGTATATTCTTGCCCAACAAGGCCATTTGTGAGGTGTGGCTACAGCCAGTTTAGTAATGACACATGGCTATGTAAACAGTTGAGCAACCTGTTGATATATTGGCTGGGGATCTCCTGCTTGTGTGGTATCTTTCTAACCTGAGATGTCATATCCTTGTGTGGGCATACCTCTCACCTGTACATTTTTTGGCCGTTGTCCAGGTGTTTGGCTAGAGGTTTCATCCTTTCTATGTAAACTTGTGTTTTTATGGCAAGTTAGTTACATATAATTGAAGTGTGATGTTACAAAATAATACAGACATTACTGTTTCAGAATACATAACCTTCAGACAGTTCCCGGTACTGCAAACCCCTCATCCTACCAACTTTCTCAGTATGTAAGTGCGATATATACAACGCATGCCTATCATTGCGCCTTTGTTCCACTTTTATTTCTGCCCTTTTTCAGACATCTTGCTGTCAGAAGTTGGGAGTAAATAATGGTGTGAGTACAGAGTGCATTCAACTGTGCAGGCATATCCATTATATGTAAAAGCAAACATAAGAAAAAAGGATTATTGAGAATGACCAATGGCAACAGTACCACAAAGCACTTATGTTCACCAAAGCCTTGGCACCTTTGCTACATGCTACACTTCCTTCAAGATGTCAGTAATATGTGTAGTATATTCCACATAGCACTGTGACGTCCCGGTAAGTCAGTGGCAGACCAGTGGGTGTCACTGACCAGCATAACAGTTGGCACTGCAGTTGTCTGCACATGGCCCTGTCAAAGGCAGCACTGTACCTAGGACACTACACAACGACTGCCAGGAGAACATGCTGGCCAAATCTAGACAGTATTAACCACACATACACATAGCTCATTGACCCCCTGCATATTGTGGACAGGCAGCATGGTATGGTATGTGCTATGCTACACAATATGATCCAGTGGAAACAGCTGCAGCTGGAACAGCATGGGGCAGGGCCACACAGCCCCCCACCAATGCCAAGGCCTGTACAGGCACAGAGTGACTTGGAGGAGGAACAACCTGAGCCTGCCCCAGCAGGCAGAAGGAGGAGTGCCCAGTATGTCCTGGCCTTGGCAAAGAGGCAATGCATAGCATATGCACTGACACAGTAGGGACCCAGGGAATGACACCACTCTCTGACTTGCACAGACAGTAAAAGGGATGCCAAACATGACACTACCTGTGCTCAACCATATATAGGGAGTGTACTATGTGCATCTAACATAGGCAGCCTTCCAGCACCATCCTCAAGTCTGGTACACCCTCAAGGTATGTCAATCAACCTACCAATTGCCAAATGGAGTAGAATGTGTTGTTACCTGTAGCTATGGCATGGATGTGAGCATTCAAGGGAATTGGGTAGCCGAATGTTAAGTCAGCAGGCAGTAGACACACATAATGGCACCATGACATCTGTAACACATACTGGAGTCACCACTGTAGCCAGTACTACACAGGGTGAAAAACCCACTCCAGGAAATGGGCTGAGCAACATGTGTATCCATAAGACACACACATGCCAGTCAGGAAGGTTCACATACCCGACAACAGTCTCAGCCAGCAGGACAGGTGTAGACAAACACAAACAAATGCTGCACTATGGCCTCTGAATGAGCCCTATGGGTAACCCCTCCCCCAAGCCTACACAGACAAACTACAGCAGGCCAAGCAGTTGGATGTAAGTTGTGAAGGCTAGGAAGTCAGAAACTTCATTAATATCCACCTGGATTTAATACACTATTGGTATGCATGGCAGAACACGTACTTAACAAAAATGTTTTTTATTTCCAGGGTGAGTGCTATTGGCAACTACAGGGTACTGCTATGGGAGCTTCCTTTGCTTCCATATATGCAGACCTTTTTATGGCCTTTTTTGAAGAATGTATGATTTACAATCCCCTCCATAACCTATATATGGTGGAGATTGATATCTGGCGCAGGTATTTGGATGACTGTTGGATGGTGTGGCAGGCAGATGAGGCATATCTACAGGAATTTGTGGAATATCTGAATGGAAATATATGGGACATAGAGTTTACTGTAACATAACATCATGACACCATTGATTTTTTGGATGTTACAATTTACAGGAATGAAGATCACACTTTGAATACTAAGATCTATCCTAAATATCCACAGTATAATACTCTGCTCCATGCATCGAGTATGCATCCACGCCACACCATCCGGAACATACCCAAATCTCAATTTATTCGCATTAAATGTATTAGTTCATCAGAACAAGATTTTGAACAAGCTAGATTGGATCTTTACCACAGGTTTATGGACAGGGGATACAGGGAATCAGATATATTCAGAGCTAGAGAATGGTCCACTACTCAGGATAGGAACACATTATTAAAATATAAGAAACGAGCAGCCACACTGGAGGAATCTTCTCTCAGGTTTGTAACTACATATGGACGCAACCACAATGTTATAAGGAATATATTGGACACCCATTGGAATATACTTTTGGCAAATGAGGAATTAAGGAGACATTTAGGTCCTAAATGTATATTTTCGTACAGACGTGGAAAAACATTGGGTGGCCTGTTTTCTCATTATAAGCATAAGGAGAGTGGGGGGTGCCATATATCAACAAATGACCATGACTGGCGACAGACTTTTCGGTACTTTCCCATGTGGACATTGTGGGTCATGCCAACATGTTAGTAAACTTAAACAATTTACCAGTGCCAACACCAGCAGAGTATACAATTTAAGGGTGTTTGGTAACTGTAGTAGTAGTTGGATTGTTTACTTAGCTACTTGCCAAAGCTCAGCTTTTTAAGTTGGCCAAACTTCTCGCTCACTTAGAATTAGAATGACTGAACACAAAAGTGACATCTGTAATAAAAAATAAACCAATGCCTTATATAGACATACCATCAAACACACTAATGCTAAGTTTATGTTTATGATCATAGATAAAATCACAGGGGATAGAAGCAACCAACAGGGTTGGCATACCATTTTAAATCACAAAGAAAAATATTAGATCATTAATCTTGAAGCATTATCCCTTCCAGGTCTTAATGATCATTTGTAAAAGTTTTGGAGATGTTATAAATATTTGGTTAATCCACTAGCTATTGGTAGCTGTGGGTACATATTCTTCTGAGGCCTGAATATGTTCATAATCAGTATAAGCATATGTATACATTTATAATTAGTTGAACATGTTTTCTGATTAATTATCAAATACACCAGGTTATTCCATTTGGTATGCAGAATTTTACATTATTTGTAAAATTAGAGAACTTTATAGGACATATGTCCTTTTTGATAACATGTTCATATATGGTATGTCATATACATATATATATATATATATGTATATGTTTTCCTATATACTTTAGTATTTACATTTTATGTTTTCTGATATTCTATGCTTTGCGTGGTGCTTATGGGATTTGCTGCTATGTGTAGAGTTATATTTGGCAGTAATGATGTATTTTTGATTAATGCTTATATACAACTGTATATTTGTTTTTTATATATTTCTTTACTATTTCATTACTTTTTTATGTTATGTATTAGTATGTTTTATATACATTATCATCAATGTTGTCATGTATATTTTGATGTTTCATATGTGACAATGTGTTTCAAATATTATGTTGGGCTATACCATGTTTTCCATTGGTTGGGGTTGTGTATAAATAGTCACTACTCCCATTGGGGGAAGAACTCTATTCACTGATGAAGGCTGGGTAGCCGAAACCAGTTTGAACATGAATACAAAATTTTGAAAATGAATACTGAATAAATATTTAATTGTTTACTTCAGATTTCAGTGTCTTAGTATTGCGTTTGCTGGCCGTTGGTGTTTGGTTTACCAGAAGCCATACCATGATTTTTGACTCCTGGATGCCCCAGCACTGCGCTCTAAAATGAGTGCCTTCACCCACACCAGCCATTCTGCCTACAGTAGGGAGCTACAACCAGTTATGGAACATATTCCCGCCTGTGGGGTTTAAATACAGCCAATTACCCAGACTTTTCCATGATTGGCTGGGTTTGAAAATGCTAAGATATGGCCACACCTGCTTACCTAAGGTTGGCAGTGCTTAAAGGGGTATACCGCTAGGCAGAGTGGATTGGCTCCCCTACACATTGCTTACTCTTACTAGGTTGAGCTGTGCTGCGGTTAGCATTGTTTAACAGTTCATTTGCACTATGGTTGGTTTTTGGCAGTGATTTATTCTTCATTACAGGTTATATATGTGTCTGGTATCCGTGATTCATGTGTACACACACTGTATAGGGACCTGGGGACTTCTACACTTTATTACAATAACACCTCACATCTATGCTTACTGCAGTACTCCAGTTCACATATTTATGTTATGTAGCAGGTTATACCACTTCACACTCTACATAGATTCAGTTCACATGTTTGGTTTGATTTTCCTTTGGTGAGGATTAGTTTGCTGATACCTCATTCATCTGTTTTGCTATGATGGCTTAGTGGTTGACTACTATGACTATAATGTGCAGGGTCCTGAGTTCGAGTCTTGCAGAAGCAGTTTATTTTGTTGCTGGGCAGAACATGGGCTGTTGGGTACAGAGTGATTAATGCACTTTAAAGCAGTTGTATGTGGGTTTGTGCTAACCTCCGATTACAGTTTCTTACACTCAGTTAGCTTCTACATTGCTTAATCTGTGTATGTAATGCTAACCCCTGCACAAACTCATTTACACATGCTTACTAGTGCTTATATATGCTTACTTGTGCTTAAACCTGCTTACTAGTGCCTTATTCATTATGACACTGACACTTCACATGTGCATTTAATGCAGTACTCCGGTTCACATTTAAATGTTATTTAGTAGATTATACAGCAAATAATGTCAAAAAATGTTCATATACATATTTCACATAGAAAATGGAATGTACTGCAGTGGGACCCGAACCGAGAATGTGTGCGCGGTAGACATATGCTTTGCCCACTACACTATTGCAGCTCCATATAAATTGCATATTTCTACTCTAATGTCATACCCATGCTCCCTTTCCCCGGTCCCCAAGCTCCACGTACACAGCATCCAT
>NC_056727.1:788999563-789019563 GCF_019279795.1 Protopterus annectens
AAAGCTCTTTTTTGGGGCTTTGGATGGGAGCTACTATAATGCAAAAAGGAATTGGAATACATAGGTTTCCTATAAATCTTTGAAATATACCTGAAATTATCCAAATCCTTCATCAAGTTTACAACCAAAGAACTAATGCATCTTTCATTAACCACATAAGAAAATAAGAAAAATGCAGTGGGTTCCATGAATAATCACGAAAAAGGTTAATAAAGGCACATGTTGACAAGGGTCCTACTCTAAGATCCCAACTAAAACTGCATCAATAAATGGGACATTAGGAGCTAAAGATTACACAATTTTATTAGTTAACCACTTTCATCTTTTTAACATAAAATACTTCATCAGAAGAAAAGTGAACATCATGGAAACACTTAAATATGTTGTTATTCAAACCTATGTGATAAAATGCCTCCAATCAAAACACTTTTAGAAAAGGTGAACGTTTTTGATATTGAACAATTAAAAATAAATTATTGTATAAGGACACTGTTTTCATTTTGAAGTTCACTACACTGATACCTGCTGGGTTAGGTCAGAATGTATTGGAAAATACGTATTTAATGTAATAAATGCTTTTTTAATTGATTGTAATTATCTAATTAGATGGCCATGGGGTACTTAAATGTGTTTTAGTGTGTGCTTTTTTGTCCTCTTAAAAGGCTTTGTGTCGAGGCGCTAGAGTTTTGTGATTGTATTAAATTACAGTTTTTACTGGTTGTAGTGGTTTTATTTTTTACTTTTTGTAGTTCTTGTAGTTTATCTAGTTCACTGCTTTCCCTTCTATGTCAGTTCTCAACTTCTTCTGATTTCCTCCATTTGCTGTAATTACCACTATCCTCTTTGTGCTCACTTTCATCCCAAGTGCGTTCAGTTTTGCATTTCATTCACTTGTCCTTTGCTGAAGTTTTTGCTCATGGTCTGCCTGTAATGCCACATCATCTGCATACAGCTACTTTAGTGATCTTTCTTCTTCAACTTGTTTCCTAATGTAGTCCCTCATCAGTAGGAACAGCAGTGGGCCCAGAGATGGACCCTGATGGACATCCACTCCCAATGGGAACCCGTCTGTGAGACTGAACACTGCTCGTACTTGAGTCATTGGGCCATTGTAAATACATAGCTCTCACTAATTATACCAATGTTTCTGGTACTTTGAATCACCACAGGACTGCCCAAATCAGTTTTCTTGGGTCCTTGTCACATGCTTTTTCCAAGTCTAGGAATGCGCAGTTGGACTCTTTCTTCATCTCTAGCTTCTTCTGAACTATCTGCTCACTGCATACAATGGTTCAACTGTGCTACATCCTGATTTGAACCTGAACTGCTCACCTCCAATTTTACTTTCTACTTCTCTCAATATTCATTTATCAGTTACCCTCTCCAAGATCTGCATGCAATGTGACAGGAGTTTGATACCTCTGTGCTGCCCATGTGACAAGAGTTTGATACCTGCGTACTGCCCAAAGTTGTTAATGTCCCCTTTCTTCTTGAACACTGGCAATATCTGTCCACACTACTACGAGTACATTCAGGGGCCATTTCACTCCTATCTCACCCAGCATCTTTATAATATCTGCTGTGACCTCATCTGAGCCTGCTGCTTTCCCCGACTTCATTTTCCTTAGTGCTGTTCTTACTTCCTCTATGGTAGGCTCTCCCTCTTCTCTCATTGTAGGCTGTGCCTGGGGCAGTACAGGAATTTTTTTCATTCAGAAACTGCTGGAAGTTCTCTTTCCATGTGCTTGTGATCTCCTGTGGACTGATGAGCAGGTTGCTGCTGGCATCCCTTATGAAGGTCTGACTCTCTTCTTTATCTTTCTATCTTTGCCTTGCAACCTGATATAGTTTCTTTGTGCCTTCTTTGTGCTGTCAGCTGATTCCCTTTCCCAAAGCTGATGCCCTGTTCTTTTCAGCTCTTTTCTTAGCCAACCAGTATTCCTTCCTTGTCTGGTCCATCTTTTCTCTCTCCCACTTTTTTCTGCACACTTTCTTTCTTTTGGTGACTTCCTGAACTCCTGTATTCCATCTCCGGTTTTCCTTATGTACCTTATCTCCATACCTGGCTCAGTCAAATATCTGTTCTGTAGTCCTCACATGTGCTGTTTTGAGGTGTTGCCATTCTTCTCTGTCTCCACCAATTTCCTCTTCTTCTTCTTGAGGTGTTAGAATCCTGACTAATTCCCTGAACTGTTGTGCTTTCTCTCCAGTCTACTTCCAGGTCTTCAGCCTGGTGTCTGTTGTCCTTAGAGCCTTCTCTGACTCCTGCTTGCAACTGATTGTGGACCAGTGATTTATACTGTAGGACGACTGTTTCAACGGGAATGCCTTTTCAATTGCTGATTCTATCCCAATGTCCTTTCCTTTCTAGGAGGATGTCTACCCATTCCGAGCATTGACCACTCTTGCATATGATCTTTCCTCAATGTCTCACTTTATGAACTGTGTTTTGGCTACTATCAAGCCATTTGCCAGACAGAAGTCTCCCTAGGCAGTTTTCATTTCCTGTTCTGTCTGTCCCATTACCCATTATCAACGCCGTTTCATATTGTCCAACTTTATCTTGTATGTCCTGCAACTGCTGTGGGACATTGTGGCTATCACAACCTTGCTGTGGGGCATAGGCTGAGATTATGAATACTGCCTTATCATTAGGCTAGAGATTTCCATGAGTCTGTCACTAATTCTGATGACATCCCTCATTGTCTTCTGAAGCCTCTCCCTCACCACAATTCCCACAACATTTATAGTCTGCCTTCCTCCTGAGTAGTAGAATCTGGATCCCAGGCCAAGTGGCTTTGCTGCACTACCTTCTATCTTGGATCTTGGATACATAGGATGTCCAGCCTCCTATATACCATCATGTCATCCACGGTCTTGTCAGTGAACCTACACTGAGTGTTGCAATTCTTAGTTCATGTCTGGCAGATTGATTATTTGTTTGCTCAACAGAGCTATCCCAAGTTAAGCAGCCAGTAGCTTATTGACATAGGGAGGCACACACTGGCCAAACGGAGCACATATACCCCTTCCAGGTCCCTGGCATGGGTTGGAGTTGCTGGGGTTCACTGACACCCATTTGGTGACATTAGACAACATGACTGAATCACCTAGAGCCATACACCATCAAGTGGTTAGCCCTGCCACTGTACGCAGTCTATGATCCATCATCTCCTCCTATCTTGAGGACTGTACATCACAGTAGATGTCCAACTCTTTCCCACATTCTTTGATGTGTTTCAGATAGAAACACACAGCATGCTTTTTGAAAGAAGTATGAGGAATTCCATAGAGACACAGGAAGAACATGCAAACTCCAAAGAGGCATTGGCCAGAGGTCAGGATTGAACCTTGTTCCTTGTGCATGTAAGGTGAGAACCTTAACCATTATGGCAACTGACCTTTCCATCCATTTGAGCTCATTATACCAGGAGACTGCAAATGCCCGCCTCCTAACAAATATTTAAAATTAGCTTGTTATAGTGTGACAGGTGCAGAACATTATCCTGTCTGCTACTTAAGTTAAAAACATTAAGCATCTGAATGAGCTTGGAACCTTCTTAACTAAAAACCTGAAACTCCCTATTCATTTTCTGTCCTTTGCCCAAGTTAATTGCCCTACATATACAAGCATTTTTACTTATTACATGGGTACAATTTCAAGGGCTGACAGAAAAACAGCAAGATAACACTAACCATGAAACTGAAAACCCAGGGTCTTTCAAAAACTCTTCCCTAGCAGCCCTGCTACAACCCACTGACATCTAAGCCAGAGAACCAAGATCAGAAAATGCAGGGCAGAATGGTGCTCCCCTCAGCTATCCTGTGTTACTTTAAGCTATAACTCTCCACTGAAACATTAAAACCTCTTAATCTTGACAAAAAGCTAGTGAAACAAAAATAAAAATGATGCACTGGCTATGTATAAAAGCTGTCTGATAATAAGTTAGCTGGCAATCAACCAATTGTTAACTGTTTGGGAGAGGACTGATTCAAATACTTCCCCTCTAAATTCTAAGTGTATATGAAACTAAGGTGTATTTTATATATAATTAAAGAATCTATTGTATTCATGATCCAAGTTGCAGTACTTAAACAGACTTAACTTTTCCCTTCTTAGTCACTAAACAAGTGGCTCTGAACTTCAGATGTCATTCTACCAGTCTGACAACACACTCGCTGCAGAACTGGGTTAAGTACCCTTGTTGGGGGAGGCAACATGCTCCCTTTGGCTCACAGCCTAAGGGACAAATGTATCCATGGGTGAAAGGCATTTAATCCTGTCAATGTATAGCATTCTTGGCAATAGGCAGAATAATGGGATAAGAAACTGGCGTTATGTATGGGGGACATTACACCCTAACAAAGAACATGTCTGTATGTATGGAGGACACCACACCCCTAACAAAGAACAATCATTAACTAGTTACAATCTAATTTCAAATCATTGTTTGCATATAAAGCAGATTAGGCACTTCTTGTTATTTCAATTTTAAAGCTCATATTCCACACAGTATAACATACTTCACATTGATAATGCTTTTTTGAGATATTCAAATAGAACATTATCATTTGAAAACGTGTTAATTTCTGGCATATAAACTGCTCTACAATATGCAGTAATTAACCTTCAGGAAAATACTGGCTCTATGTGAAAGAAAAAGGTGTCATGTGACTCATTAATTCTATAAAAAGATTGATTTTAATCAGTGTTAGTAGCCCTGCATATAATAATGTTTTTGTTATTTTGGTATATTATTATAAGGAAATTCCCACACTGGGCATTTCTGACTCTTACACATTTATTTAAAGTGGTCCCCAAATCAGACATTTTCAGATGTTGGGAATGCTGAGTAGAAATATCAAAAGGCCACAAAGTAAAAAATCTTTTATATTCTGCAAACTTTTTTTATCAGAAATTTAAGCTTTTATGCAATTTGCTAACTTTACACTTACAGAGCAATATTAACCATTCATGTGTCAGATGTAAGCAGGGTCACTTGGTCTAGGCTTTTCTGGCAACAGCAAGGAAGTATATTATAAGACAATGTAAATATTCCGAAGCTGTTGCATATGACATATAGACAACTCTGTTATTCTTCCAGATCTGCCTTATGAGCACCACTAGCAGGAAGATGAAAAGTCCCCACAAAGCTATATTGTCTGGCTTCAGTACCAAGCTGGGCAAACTCTGGACAGAGAATACAGAATTCTTGAACTTAAAATGTTCCTGACTGAATAGTACAGACTAGATGTGAAAGCCTAACTAATTTATACAGTATATGTTTACTCATCTCTGTCCTGTTCATATTTTGACTATCTCCATATCCAAATTAATGCTTTCCATACTGCCTCTACTTTTCTTAAGAAATTGAGAATTACAGCTTTATTTAGGTGAATTATCACTATGTTTGATATTTTAACAACTGGTCATCGCAGGGTCAGTGGCTCAGTAGACAGTCTTTTGCCTTTGGTGGGGTAAGATCAGATGGCTGTATGTTCCGTTCCCACCCCAAGTACTTAGATTAGTTTTCCAGTGCTGACACTGCAGTGCAGCATAAGTGGGGTGTTGCATTCCTCAGTGTGTCATCCTTCAGATGAAATGATGAACTGATGTCCCATCCCATTGGTGGTAGCTCTGTTGTATGTACAAGATCCCATGTCACTTATCAAAAATATAGTAGGGAAAGTTCCTTGTTGCTGTGATCAAATTTTCCCTAGTAAGTATGAATACTACCTTGAGTCTCCCCAGAAAAGAGGACACAAGCCTGGTGGGACTAACCCAGTCAACAAGGAGTAAAAAAACAAAAATGGGTGTAGATAATGTTTGGTTTCTAGTGTAGTTTGACCAGGAAGGTGAAGCACAACTGATAAATCAAACGCCCAACCATGGCTAAACAAGCATTGCACATACCATAGAGTTAATGATGGGAAATGAATATAAATAAACAAATAAATAAATAAATAATGAATACACAATACCGTCATTTAAAAGAAAGAAAATGCCTCATTCAATAATGCCTTTGTATTTGTAAACTTCTTATTTTGTCAGTGTGTTTTACCATTTTGAGTGGCTGGGGATGGCTTCCTAATGCCTAAGCTGACAATTGCAGAGTGCATTGGTTTAACAACAGTTTCTGACGTTTATTTCAGACAGTCAGGTGTGCACATACATTTTGCTGTTTATTTGACGACACCTGCAGACCCATGCCATCTTGTGGATGAGATTTGGTGTTTTTTTTTTAAGATTCTGTGATAGTATTTTGTTTTTTTCACACTGTGTACCTTAGCAGAAGACAAAAGTTGCTTTTTGTCTAGTTCTTTTGATGCATGTTTTTTTGCTTAGGGACAAGAAGAACATTTCTACTGTAGCTTTTATTTTAGTAGCTATAGCTACAGGAACTATTGTGAACTTCACTTTGTTTTTCTGCCACACTTGTTTTTGTAGATAGGGCTAGATTTACAACAGCCATGCTGATTGCTTTGTCTAAGCTGTGTGCATGTTTTTGAATAATAATTACCTTTCATTGTATAATAGTTATTTATGACAGTGGATTTAGAAGTGAATAAGCATAGCTTTGCAATGCACATATTTTACTCTACCAAGCTCTTAAATCAAGAAATATAATCAAACAATAGAATTAGTACTTAGCTATACAATTTTCTCATAAAAGACTGGGCTAATACATGCTTTGTTTTTCCATTATAAATGACAGGAATAGCTGCAGCTAGAATATGTTATGTATGTCAGCTTGGAAACTGTAGTTTTCTACAAAAAGACACAATTGCACCAATGATTTCAGTTAGGATATAATGGGTGCAAGAATGTCACTGCTGTGGGCTAGAAAATATGTAAATTAAGCAATTAAGCCTATTCCTCAGGAAAAAGAAAAAAAAATAAATAATGGGGCTTTTACTTTTAATGACATGTAACTGCTAACGATTTTCTTCAATGCAGGTCATTGTATTTATTTTATTATAAATGATATTTTTTTAAATCCATTTTAAAAAGTAATGCTAGTCATACATTGAATGAGCAAATAAAAGGATATTTCTTATTGAGTTGTGCATGTTTATCTGTTACGTGCTTAAAGAAGGACCACATTATACAAATGGAACTAATTTTCTCTCTTTGTCTTCCTCTCCCTTGCTTTCTGTCCCTCTTGTATTATATGAGTTATATCACCATGTAATAAAAGTCTCATTTCTTAAAATAAGAATGGGAGAGGACCACTTCTGGCAATGTTACTAAAAAGCCAGTGATAATCCTTCATATGATTTTTTAACAGTTTTGCTTAGAACGACTTTACATTGTTGAAAAGGGAGGAAGAGATGTATGCATGTTCAGTACTACTTTCTCAGTAAAGAATCATCATAAATTCATATTTCATCACTACCACCATCATAAATTCTTATTTCATCATTACCATTATTGTAAATTCATGTCTCCTTGGACATGCATTAAATATTCCTGTGTAATCCTGATAATGAACAAAAAGTTCATGTCTTGATGTATGAATTATTTCATTCAATACAGATGCACAAAATAAAGTATAACAAGTAGAGAATGATAGTAAAGCATTTGTATAATACTGGCCATTTCTACCATGTCCATCATTTAGCCTTATCTATATGTGTACTATAACTTACTAAGGTTTAGGAGGAGGAGGAAGAATTAGAGTCCAGAGCCCTGGGAGAATGATCCTAACAAAACATGCTCTAAACCTTGAAAATAAACCTCATTTGTAATGATTTGTAAAAGTATATACAGAGTACTAAGTTGCTGCCTTATAGAATACCATTAGGGACCGCACCTTTCCAAAAAGCACTGATGAAGCCAAGGCCCTAGAAAAATTTGTCTTGACCATGTCAGGAATTGAAATGTTAGGCTGCAAATAATAAAAGGAGATGGCATGGGACAACCATTTGGAAATAGTTTGTTTTGACTCTAGTTGTCCTTTTTCTTAACCTCCATAAAGAAATAAAAAACTGATCCAAATTATTATAGGATTTAGTTCTGTCATGAGTTGTCTGTGGACCTCCAGAGTATGAAGAGTCTTGTCTCCCTCATTTATAGGTTCTGAATAGAAGACAGGGGAATGGATAGCTTGAATAAAAATAAACTCAGATACCACTTTGGGCATAAATAAAAGATTACTTCTCAAATAACCCCTTTCTTTGTGAAAACAGAAAAAGCTTGACCCACCATAAGGCTTACAACTCAGACACTCTTCTTGCAGAAGTCAGAACAATCAGAAAACTGGTTTACCATGTTAAGAACTTCAAATAAGCTTGATGAGCTGGTTCTAAAGGAGCAAGACTGAATTGTTCTAAAACGAAATTAAGATCTCAAGGAGGGATCACCTGTTTTCTAGATGAATGTGTATGCAGAATCCCTTAAATGATGGAGATTCATGGGCAGACATACTAAAATGGCTAACAAAAGACTCTTGATAGAAGAGTAAGAAAAAAAAACAGAAAATAATGTCTCACAAATATTGCAGAACCAGGAAAATGCTAGCCTTAAAAGGGTCCTGGTTCTTAGTATCGCAACAACTAGAAAAATCTTCTGTTTGCCAATATATAATTTCCTAGTGGCAGGCTTTTTGCCTCCTTTAATACCTGTTGCACTTTCTTAAAAAATAAGTGCCTAAAAGGTATTAAAACGCTATCATCCAGGCAGCTAGCTGAAGCTGATTCACACCGGGGGTGTATCAAACAGTTTACCTATAAAAGATGGACAGTGTCTTTTTCTGCTAATCACTTGCCAAAAGTATGATTTCAAAAATGTTGAGGTGAAAAGCATAAAAACAGAACAAAGACCACCCCGCCCCCTGAAATTACATATACCAACTTTTTGGTTGCACCACAGTGGAGAAAATGAATAAAAAATTAAAAAAATATACCACTGGATTACACAATGCACTAAACAGTAAATAAAATTGCTGCTATGGAACATCTTCACAGTAAAGATACACAATGGCAGAATCAGTGATGAAACATAGCTATATCATATCAAACTACCCCTGCCTTTTGTGAGTATGCTCAGTCTGTGAAGAAGCTTCTGGTAATTGCCCTAGGCCATTTCCAAAAATGGAAGAACCGCTGTTGCCTGGGCCAGATGAGAATCACCAGAATGTTCTTTTGAGTGTCCTTCTGGATCTTCAGAATGACCCTGGATATTGGTAGAAAATGTGGAAAGATGATTAGGAACATTCCCACCCAAGAAAATCAAAGTGGATCTGCTTTCCAGGCCTGCTTGCAAGGAGACCTAGAGCATAATCTTCCTTGTTTTTTTGTTCTGAATGGAGGTAAATAAATTTATCTGAGGTGTTCTCCACAGCTGGATCAAATCATAGAAGACCTCCGGTTTTAATTTCCATTCATTTGGATCATTCCTGGTCCTGATGAGGTTGTCTGCTATATTGTTTTATTCTAATGGAATGTAAGAAGCCTGTAGACTGAAATTGTGCTGAATAGCTATAGCTCAGGCTACCATGAGTAATCTGCACACGAGGTAAGATCTGGAACCCCCTGTTTGTTTATGTACCACATCACTGTGGTGTTGTCTGTAATTACTTGCAGATAACTGAGAGAGTTTTGAGGCATTTATAACTGCAAACATCTCTTTTATGTTTATGTGTTTTGGTCTGTCTTTTATTGTTCCATAGACTCTGTACTTTAATTTCAAAAAACACAGCTAACCAAGCAAGTTCTGAGGCATCTATTGTTACAGATTGTAATGGAGCCAGAAGAAGGAATAGGAGAACCGGATTCTGAGAAAACTTGTCTTTCTATCAAAGCAGTTCATGTTTCATAAACCCCAAAACTAGAATTTGAAATATCAGGGAGTGTTGGTGTTGGAATCATACAGATTTTAGGTACCACTGAATATTTATCATGTGGACTCTTGGGACAGAAATCATGACAATTATAGATGCTATGAATCCTAGTATCCTGAGCAATTTCCTTGCTGAAGTTCTTGGCTGAGTAGAAAAACTCATGAATACATCTAGCTATAGCTCTATTCCTTCCTTGTAGAGGAAAAGCTCTTTGAACTGAAGTATCTATGAGACAACATAGGAATACAATCCCGTGGAAAGGAGTCAAACAAGACTTTTGAATGCTCTCTTGGAAACTGGTCTGTGAAGGAGATCTCTTTCCTATACACATGATTCTTGATACATTGACAAAGACTCTACAAAGATAAGTAAGTCATCTAAATAAGGAAAAAAATGTTGATACCTTACAGTCTCTAACAGGCTATCAATGGGGGAAGACACACTATGAACACCCTTGGAGCAGTGTGATAACCCATAGGGTAACGAAGAGAACTGATAATGTAATCCAGATGCAGAAACCTTAAAAAATGAAGTCTGAGGCTATAGGCATATGGTGATAAGCCTCCTTTAAATCTATAGTTACAGAAAACATGAAAGGGGAGTAAGTGGTAAAAAGTTGTGAAGCGACAGCATTATGAACTTTGGAACTTTCGCAAACTGATTGAGTAAGGAAAGATCAAGGCCTGGTCTCCACAAGGTTTCTTTCTTTGGTACCAGGAACATTCTTACATAAAAACTTCCCTGTTAGAGAAAGAGGAATAGGTTGCACAATCTAATGAGTCAGCAAATGCTGAATGACAGGAGGGGAAAAAAAGATATTTTATCTGGTGGATGAGGAAGAATCCCCTGAAAAGGAGGAAGGGGCTCCCTCTGCCATCTGTACCTCATGATGGATCACTGTCAGAAACCATTTGTATGAGATTATCTTCTGCCAAAGAGAAAAATGGAGTGTCAGCTTTGGGGGGAAATATAAAGGCTTGCCAGAGTGGGAAGGGGAAGTTACCATTTGAAGATAGTCATTCAGACTTGTTGGACTGACCATGTTTCTAGGAGGTTCCCCCTTCTTTTTGGAGGCCTGTTGCAATTGTTTCTTGAAGATCTGCTTGTCAAAAGTTTGCTGAGTCTGATTATTTTGATTTTTATACAATGATCCTGAATTAGGGATGAAACCTTTAACAAATTTGAAGAAGGAAGGTTGAAAAATCCGAGTCGTGCCTTTAATCAGTTTTCAACTCTCACCATGCTTTTTCCGGGCGTCAGCAGCAGATGACCCAAAAACAACCTTCATGTCTGGGAAGAATTCGGCTTCTGCATCCACAGGTAAATTTTGAAAACATAACCATGCAAACCTTCTCATAGCAGATTAAGTAGCTGTTATTCTGGAAGGTGCATTGACTGAATCATTAACATACTTCAAAGAATGTTTAGTAACATGAGACACAGAATCAATGTGAATTCAGAGAAGAGTTTCCCTCTGAAAAGGAAAACTGGCAATAATGTTCCTCATGTTTTCAAATGAATCAAGCAAAAACTTTAACATGAGAGCTTGATAATTAAATATAAGAATAAGTGTGGCAGAGGAAAATATTCTTTTCTCAAATCTATCAAAGGCTTTCCCATCCTTATAAGAGGGGAAGGGATAATAATTTACTAAATGATTAGCTGCCGAAGGACTTGCCAAAGAAACCACTGCAGGGTGAGATTTGGGAATTAGAAGACAAAATATTCCTCATGTCACTTGTATTGTTTTTGGACTATAATATATTTGCATTGCACCGTATGTAGAGCTTTTCTCCACGGGCCTCTGCTTAAAATGGGATCTGTAGACTCAGTCGGACCACCCCAGTAAATAAATGTCAAATAAATAAATAAATAAATAAATAAATAAATGAAACAAAAATATTGTAAAACTGAAGAACTTTATGCAATCTGTCTGCCTTCTTAGGAACTGCAGGCTATGTCTCAAGCATGTTGCATGTTATAACAAACTTATCCTCCAAAGCTGGAAGAAGAGGTGGAACAGGAAGAGGAAATTGCAGTTGTAATAAATAATCCCCTGGATTCTCTATGCCCTGCATGGCATGCATGATTAGTGCAGGAGCTCTGACAGGCAATATGTCTACCGTGCGATCCAGGAACAGCCTGCAGGGGCGTGCACGGGAGCTCCTGCACTAATCATGCACGGACTAAGCCCAGATATGCAAATCACCTCATTTGCAGGAGAAATTCATGCAAATGAGGTGATTTTGCAATCCAGGAAGCTTGCAATAGTCTGAGCAAGAGTAGTGCTATCTGCAGAAATGTACTCGGTTAGTAACCGAGTACATTTCTGCAAAATCCAAAATGGAGTTATAACAGCTCCAAATAAAGGCTGCATATCATTGAGGAAGCATGCCATTGGCCAAGTATAAGGCCACTGGCACTGCAAACTGTTTCAAAAATAAAAAAAAAATAACTTTTATTTTTTTTTTAGCCGATCTTGGCTGTTTAAGCATAGGGCAGCGACGCGCAAATGGGATCAGGGGAAAATAATAAAATAAACCTAAAATAAGCATTCTAACTAAATTCAGTATTCTGCCATGCAAGTCAATGGCAGCAGAAGACAACCTGGCCAGTGAGTAATGGTTGCTAAGAATGGAGGCTCAGTGGGAGACATGTAACTATGCATTAGCAGGCAATCCTATGCAAATAAGGGGAAGGATAGTGAATCCCAGTTTTCCCCAGCATGTGAGGCAGGTCCCAACAGTGTAAGAGTATGAATAGCTGGGTGCAAGACTAGGATATAGGTGACATCATGGGTGTGTGTGTCAGGCATACTGTAAGTGGATTGGAGCCCTATGCTCGGGATTGCTCCTAGCTTAGCACAGCTAAGCTAGGGGGTGTGTATAAACCTGCCTAGCACTCTCTACAAAGCCTAAGCGGGTGTGTGTGCCATGCACTGGGTTTTAAAGAAAAAAAAAAGTAAACCAGGAAATAGCAGCTCTGTGCACATTTGAGCACTCCTTTTGTGCGGTGCGCCCCCAGGCTTAAACAGGAAGGCAATGGGAAGGGAAAACAGTAGTAGGAAGGTAACCAAGGAGAACTAGCTTACCGGGAGGGTGAAATGCATCAGAATCAGACAATTACACAGGCAGCAGACCAGCCCAGCCCAGCACACCACTATAAACCATGCAAACACCTTTCCCCCTTGTTTTTTTCTCAAAAAATATGCACCACCAGTGTATACAAACAGGGAAATTTTACAAACCGAAAGCAAAACAAAAAATGTTAGGGGCTGCTTTTGCTATCATAAACCAGCATGTGCAAAAGACTGAGGGTGGTGAGGATGTGAATGCTGCCGACCAAACCACAGTGAGGAGATGGAGAAGAGTGTACAGACCCAGGGAAACCTACCAATGGCTACATGAGCTGGAGATAGTGGATCGCTATAGGGTGGACAAGGACCTCCTACAGCAAATTGTTGAGCTGGGCCGGCCACGCCTCACACACAAAACTAACAGGGGGGAACCCATCCTAGTGGATACCAAGGTATGTGTAGGCCTAAGAATATTAGCTACAGGTACCTTCCAAAGGCCAACTGGGGATATGATGGGGATTTCACAGGCATCAGCATCCAGGGTACTCCACCAGTTCCTGGATGCCATGTCAGCACATGTCAGTGAGCACGTATATATCCCTAACACCCGTGAGGCGTTGGCCAGCAATATGTATCTCTTACACCAAATAGCAGAATACCCTGAGGTAGTGTGTGCAATAGACTGCATGCACATATGCATCAAAGTACCACCCAGTGAGTGGGGTAGGGTCTACATCAACTGCAAGGGCTTCCCCTCCATCAACTGCCATGTTGTGTGAGATGCCCAGGGCATAATAATGAATGTGTGTGCTGGCTGCCCTGGAAGCTATCACAATTCCCACATCTGGCATCTGATGCAGCTGTACCAGAGATTTGCCAATGGGCACATTCCTGACGGTCACCTAGTGGGGGATGCTGGATACACACTGGAGCCATGGCTGAAGATACCCATCAGAAATGAACACACACCCAAACAAGAACTCCATAATGAGGCACACGGACAAGCAAGAATCATAATAGAGCATGTGTTTGGGATGCTCAAGTCATAGTTCTGGTGCCTGGACACTTCTGGTAGAGCCTTGTAGTACTCATCAACTACATGTACCCAAATTGTCCTTGTATGTGCAATGCTACACAATATAATCCAGCGGAAACAGCTGCAGCAGGAACAGCATGGGGCAGGGCCACACAGCCCCCCCACCATTGCCAAGGCCTGCACAGGCACAGCGTGACTCATAGGAGGAACAACCTGAGCCTGCCCCAGTAGGCAGAAGGAGGCGTGCCCACTATGCCCTGGCCTTGGCAAAGAGGCAACGCATAGCACATGCACTGACATGGTAGGCACCCAGGGAATGACACCACTCTCTGACTCGCACATACAGTAAAAGGGATGCCAAAGATGACACTACCTGTACTCAGCCATGTATAGGGAGTGTACTATGTGCATCCAACATAGGCAGCTCTGCAGCACCTCCCTCAATACTGGGACATCTACAAGGTAAGTGACTTACACATTCCAGTTGGGGGGGGGGGGTCACATACCCAACAACAGTCACGACCAGCAGGACAGGTGTAGACAAACACAAACAAATGCTGTACTATGGCCTCTGAATGAAGCCTATGGGTAATCCCCCCCAGGCCTACACAGACAGACTACAGCAGGCCAGGCAGTTGGATGTCAGTTGTGAAGGCTAGGAAGTCAGAAACTAATATGTAGGTAATTAAAAGCTAAGATCTGTAGTACACTGGTATGCTTCTAGCCAGCACAATAGGTAAGACTAAAGACTGAAATGGAATACCCGACATATCAGTACAGTCCTAGCAAAAGTGCACACATGTCAGGTGTGTCCCCCCATCTTATGAAGACTTATAGTAACAGTCAGGTATGCTCCTCCCACTCCTGCGTAGAAATATAGAAACAGTCAGGTGTCCCCCCCGCTATGCAGAAATGTAGCAACAGTCAATGCCAATTGACCGATGGATACCCTGCAGACACATCATGCTACCTGTTGGTGTACAACACAAAGGTCAGCACCGCAGTACAACCTACTTAGACTTGATCCACACATGCAATACAGATGGCCATATTGGGCATGCTCACACACTTAGAGAAATGAAGGCAATGTCTGCCAACAGCATACTGAATGGTCATACTGGAATGCTCACACACTTAACACATGAAGGCCATGTCTGCAAACAGCAGTGGACCAGACATATCTGGCAGTTGCAGTTCTTAGTGCAGACACATGTCAGTATGCACCACTCCTGCCTTGCACACCATGTCTGCAAACACCTGTGGATCAGACTGGCAGTTGCAGTTCTTAGTGTTGACACATATCAGTATGCGCCACTCCTGCCTTGCACACACAGTGGATAGGAATACAGACATATATGTAAGAACAACACACTATAATAAGCCAAAGGCAGATGGACATAGATGTGTGGAAGAGGGTGACTGTGACAAGGAGCCATCCAGCCTTGTCCCACCCAGCACACAGCCAAAGGGTCCCAAACACATGAGGTGCAGATGTCACCCACTGCAGATAATAGCCACCAGTATCTGTCAGCATTACAGACTATGTGGTGCATGTGCCAGCTGTGCAACATGACTATACAAGGAAGCAGTTATGTAGTAGCTATATACATGTACCTGTGACATATGACTCACATGTGGCGTGTCTACCCCCATATGAATAGATTCTGGCCCATGCACACACTGCCCTCCCCATAGCCCTACTATGACAAGCCTGATGAGGTTATCCAATGTGAAATACACCCTTGGGAGAGCTGTAGCCCAGTTATCTCCATGGTGCATCCCAAACCTGTGTACTGCTGTAGTGTAATAAACTAATTAGATAGAAGTTCAAATCCAGAATTGGCAACTGTGAGTGTGTGTTAGTGTGCATGTCTGACTGTGTAGAGAGCAATGCTTTTTAGGCTACTCACACTCCTTACAATTCATATACTCAACTTTGCCAAAGCTGCTGATATCACCAACCTAGAAATACACCTCTGGGAAGATTGTAGCCCAGTAATCTCCACAGCATGTCCTGTAACTGCATACTGTTGTAGTGTGATCAAATAGTTAGGTAGGTGTAACCCCAGACATGGCAATTGTGTGTGTTTCTGACTGTGTAGAGAGCAATGCTTTTTAGGCTACTCACACTCCTTACAATTTTACAATTCATATACTCAGCTTTGCCAAGGCTGTTGATGTCACCAACCTAGAAATACACCTCTGGGAAGATTGTAGCCCAGTAATCTCCGTAGTGTGTCCTGTAACTGCGTACTGTTGTAGTGTGATGAAGTAGTTAGGTAGGTGTTCTAACCCCAGACATGGTGATTTTGTGGGTGTGTATGTGTGTGTGTGTCTATTTATGACTGTGTAAAGAGCAATGCTTTTTAGGCTACTCACACTCCTTACAATTCATATACGCAACCTTGCCAAGGCTGCTGATGTCACCAACCTAGAAATACACCTCTGGGAAAGCTATAGCCCAGTAATGCCTGTAGCCGTCTTGTAACTGTGTACTGCTGTAGTGTGATAAAATAATTAAGTAGGTGTTTTAACCCCAGACATAACAATTGTGTGTGGGTTTCTGACTGTGTAAAGAGCAATGCTTTTAAGGCTGCTCACACTCCTTACAATTCATATACTCAACTTTTCCAAGGCTGCTGATGTCACCAACTTAGAAATACATCTCTGGGAAGGCCCAGTAATATCTGTAGCATGTCCTGTAACTGCATACTACTGAAGTGTGATAAAGTAGTTAGGTAGGTGTTCTAACCCCAGACATGGCAATTGTGTGTGTGTGTATGTGTGTGTGTGTGTGTATGTGTGTGTGTGTGTGTGTGTGTGTGTGTGTGTGTGTGTGTGTGTGTGTGTGTGTGTGTGTGTGTGTGTGTGTGTGTGTGTGTGTGTGTGTGTGTGTGTGTGTGTGTGTGTGTGTGTGTGTGTGTGTGTGTGTGTGTGTGTGTGTGTGTGTGTGTGTGTGTGTGTGTGTGTGTGTGTGTCTGACTGTGTAGACAGCAATGCGTTTTAGGCTACTTACAATTCATATACTCAACTTTGCCAAGGCTGCTGATGTCACCAACCTAGAAATACACCTCTGGGAAGGTTGTAGCTCTGTAATCTCTGTATTGCTTCTGGTAACTGCGTACAGCTGGAGTGTGGCAGTTCTGGATGTTTTGTGTGTGTTCCAATGTCTGTGTACAAAGCAATGCATTATAGGCTAGCCACACGCAGTACATTCCAAATGCCCTACTTTGGTAATCCGGCTGAATTCATCCTTTGTGAAATACACCTTTGGGGAAGGAGTTCTGTAGTAATCCCTGTGGTGTGTCCTACAACAGCTCCATGGTGTAGTGTGATATAGACATCGGTCAGGGGTTCTATACCCACACATGTCAGTTGTGGATGCTTTGTGTGTGTCTCACTGTCTGTGTAGGGAGCAATGCCTTTTAGGCTACTCACTCGCAGTACATGTGAAATGCCCTACTTTGGTAATCCTGCTGTCATCCATTGTGAAATACACCTTTGGGGAACAAATGCTCCAGTAATGTCTGTGGTGCATACTATAACTGCATAGTGCTGTACTGTAATAAACTAGTTAGGTAGGGGTTCTACAACATGACGTGTGTGTTTGCAACTCATATCCTGTGTAGAGGTGTGTGACCCCAGTGGCCAATGGGTAGTGGATTTTGCATATTTTTTATATGGTGGCCCTACTATAGATCACAATGTCAACCGTACTGGGATAACAGATGTAAAATAGCTGAGAGGCTGGGGTGCAAAGCCATACCCATACATGTGACATCAAGGCCAGGCAATGACAGTTAGCAACACCAGTATTACCCAGACCACACTCACTATCCATGTGTCATACACACACACACACACACACACACACACACACACACACACACACACACACACACATGTGCCTAGGCAACAGCCAATATGTGGGCAGTACACTGCATATTGGCCACCAATATTGACTATGGAGTGATAGCAGTGGGCTACAGAGGGCATGTCACCCTGCCCATCTGTCCAATATGCACTTACATGGTGACAGTGTGCCTCTCCCATGTTCCCCAATGGACACCTACACCACCTGTGGTGCCTTCACATGTGACCCACAATGGACATACCATGCCTGACAACATGGCCTGTATGGAGAGATGCCACTAACACCAGGGAATGCTGTTCGCATGCTAGCAATGTATTTGCAGGGTAACCTGCTGCACATTACCAGTTCCTGCCACAGGTGGGCAAGACTGGCACATCTGATGATAATCCATGTTCACAACATGGGCCAGACACCCCAGGTACAGTTCCACATGTCACTGTACATGAGTGTGGGAGGTGTGCACATCCTGGACACCATCCATGTCATGGACTAAGGAACACATACATGGCAGGTGATGCACAGCATTGGCCACACACAATAGTCACCCAGATGACTAGATGGGGGATACAATACCCACCTGTGTGGGCAAATGCAGAAACTACAGCTCTGAGTCACAATGCAGACCATTGTCATGTGGCTTGATGCCAACGTATACTCATCACCTACCTTTGTATAGCCTGCTGGCATAGTTGACCACCACACACCCGTGCAGACATGCACCCATGCATGTCAGTACTGGCATCCAGTGTGTTTGTGTGTGTGTTGTGTGGTGCATATGGTCACATCCAAACTCACTACAACCCCAATGGGCATACTGAAGCATGCTGTCCAATGTCTGACACCTCCTCATAATCTTTGCCCTTATAATCTCTGTATGACCTGTGTGGTGCATGTGATACCTGCACAGTGATGTGTTGTGGCAATCCCACTACTGATGAGATGTGCTCCTAGCCCTGGCATGTTTGTCAATGTGTGTGTGTCCCTGTGAGACTGTGGCTGTGTTGACGCTGGCACCTGTTCATACAGACAGGCACATGTACGTTACCTACCTTATATGTACTGTATCCCTGTTGCAGATGTCACTCACCATCAGATATATGTTCTGAGTGCTCCACAAGTACCCCATGTGGCACAGCCAATAATTACATCTAACTGTGATAGCACTACATAGTTGTTGGGGATTTGATACCCTGTGTTGGTAGGTGTGTGACACAAACATGCTTCAGTTTTACTCTCCCACCCCTCCCTCTGACAGGTATTTGCCTCAGTCTGCCTCTACCACCCCCTCTCTGGTGGATGTGGAGACCCACACCTGCTATGCATAGGCAGAAACATGTGTAATTTATGTGATGCTCATGATCAGCTGATGGCTTCTGTATAAATTGCAGCCCTCCCCTAGCTGATTGCATGTGGAGCAGCTGTGGTAACATTCCCATAGCCAATTGCAGGGAAATACACTTCAATATCTAGGAACATCATGGTGGTGTTGGCCTTTTTCATTCACTGTGAGCAGGAACTAGATCTTTTGTTTGGCAAACAGCATCTCAGATGGATTGGGGATTTACCTCTAACAACATACACTATGGAAAGAGGGCAACAAACAGGAGGGGGATGTGCCTCACCTGACTACAGACTGTACGTGCTGCTATACTGCATTTTGAGTAATGTTGGTTTAACAGGGTTTGTCTGGATATGGCTATCATACATGTTGCAATACCTGCCATGTCAGTTCCATGTTTATGAGGAATCCCCATCTGCAGGGTCATCTGCAGACTGGCCGGTGTTGTGCCTTTGGTTTCATGTGTTAGCAATGGAGAATCTATCTGTGGACTGCAGAAGGTAGTGTGAGGATTGCAGTCTGTAGATGGTGAAGGCGGTGACAGTTACTGACTTAATATCCCTCAAAGGGCATATGTTGCAACAAACCCCATTACAACAGTAAATGTATGAGGGTATCACAGCAACTTCTCAATATTGGCCCTGTGTAGGTGCTTCCAGCCACACCTCTGTCAACCTTTGTTCATATGTTGTGCATGAAGTGGTGCATATGTGCCATACACCATAATTAGTGTCATCATATCTGATAACAAGCCAGTGATATATCAGACTGCTACAAATGTTATGTACAATAGGGGTTATATTTCATGACCTAACCAGGGCATTCTGTGGATG